>NC_081755.1:46919281-47019281 GCF_963082965.1 Carassius carassius | reverse complement strand
AGACCAGGACAACTAGAGCCCCAGATACAGATCCCCTGTAAAGACCTTGTCTCAGACGACCACCAGGACAAGACCACAGGAAACAGATGATTCTTCTGCACAATCTGACTTTGCTGCAGCCTGGAATTGAACTACTGGTTTCGTCTGGTCAGAGGAGAACTGGCCCCCCAACGGAGCCTGCCTTGCTTAGTTGGGGACACTTCATCTACAGTGATATCATTGACTTGATTGCAAATGAATGCACTGACACTAATTAAACTGAACAGAGATGACATCACTGAATTCAATGATGAACTGCCTTTAACTGTCATTTTTTATTATTGACACAATGTTTTCCTAATTAATGTTGTTCAGTTGCTTTGACACAATCTTTTTTGCTTAAAGCACTATATAAATAAAGGTGACTTGACTTGACTAAAAGTAGCTCATAACTCTTAAAAAAATAGGTTAGGAGTAGGGAAAATGACTCCTAAGTCAAAGATCAAACCACAAAGTATCATAAAATGGCTGTTGCCAGCAATCTGCCTCGGAACGTAAGCATTTTAGATATGTCTGACAGTAATGAGCTTTTATAAAGGTTTCATCTTTGGTTTTGAAAGTTATTCCAACTTTTCTTTGACGTTTGCATGTCTGACTATCAGCCATGATTATTCTACTCTTTGTTTATGTGCAGCATACATGTAAGAGGCTGACAATTAGCTGAACACATACTTGTTTAATTAGTGACAGGCTGTGGTGTTTTGGTGATTCCAAAAGATTCAGAAAGAAGTTTAAGATAAATTCAAATCCAATACGTTCTTGTCAATGTTCTATAATTCCTAAGAAGTTCATAAGATTTAAGGAAATCTACTAACAGCCAAGAAAGTTAGAAAACAAGCAAACAAGAAGAATTGTACACTAGAATAATTTAAACAACCCAATGGTAACTTTAATAAAAAAAACTGAAATAAAAATATATTCCATAAACACTCTGAAAAGTTCTTATCCCACATGAATCTATCAGAGGCTGGTAATCTCTCAGTATTACACTATGTTCAGTGTTAGTAATTATACTGAAGTGATACTCTTAAAACCGTTCAATCATGTCTCAGTGTGACATTTGCTGAAATCCGAGATTCACGCCATTAAAAGAATGAGCAACAAAATGCAGGGCTTGATTTCACGCCTCACACGGGTTCATCAGGAATTATCACAGAATAGAATGCAGGCTGGATTTAGATGGGAAAGACTGAAATGTCAAGGAGCAGATGAGAATCTGATGGCTTTCAGTAGAAACGGGAATGATTTCATGATGAAGTGCCAATTTAAGACACTTTTTTAAGATAGCAGACAAAGCACGAAAACCATTCTCCCAGCTGCTCATGTTGTACGGAGTATTTTTTACTGACATGAACACAAACATTTTATTAAATACTATAAATCTGTATGTGTGTGTGTATGCGCATATTATATGTGTGCATTTATATAATCAAATGATTTTTCATTATAAATTACACCCACTATGATAGTGAATTGGATCTGTTACGCTGCTCTATGTACATCGGTCATTACATTATATAAACCCACATTGGTGGACCACTAATTAGACAACAACCCTGATCTATGGAGAGAGATATCAAACACGCAGATGATTCATACATCACTGCTGAGGTGATAACAGTGTGTGTATGTATGTGTGTGTGTGTGTGTTCATCAGTCAGAACGGCTCCTCCAGGAAAGACCTGGACACACTCTTCTCTCGCAGCACAGTGTGAATATGTGAGAGTGGACGAGTCCGGCTGCTGTTAATAGTGCTCTAATGCATGTAATGAGAGTAGAGAGCGTTCCTGAGCGCATTACATCCACACTCACAGCACTTACAGCCTCAGATCATCACCAATCAATCCTGCCTTCATCTGCTGAGACACAAGAGATCAGTGTGCTACAAAAACACAACACCAAACTTCCTCTCCGGTCCAAAACAGCATTTACTGCAAGTGAAACATACTTCAATAACAGTAGAAGTGAACTTTAGGGGAAAGTATCATAAAACATATAATGAGTCCTTTAACACCTGACATCATCGCTTGAAGCTCACTGTATTTCTGAACCCCCATGGTCTCTCTCACACACTCGCACACACAGAGAGAGAGAGAAAATAATAATAAAATAATATGCACTAAAATATGAAAGGACAGTCAAAATTACAGTATTATTTCTTTCTTATTTTGTAATATATCATAAAATAACACGCATACATATAATACACTATCTATCTATCTATATACAGTATCTATTAACATAAGTCATAAAAAACAATAAAAAACAAGAGAGACCCCCGTGAACTCTGTATTTCTGAAACTCCACTACCCATCTCAAATGGGTCCTTTCTGTCAACACCCCCCCTTCCCCCTAATTCATAAACACCCATAATGGACACAATGAGGCTCCTGAAGCAGGAGGAGGCAGCTGGTGTCACCGACTCGAGCGCTCAAACTATTGTGTTCAGTAAGAATCAATCAGTGCTTCTCAGAGTAATTCCATTCTATTCACACAGGAGCAACGATTCAATCTGAAAATGGAAATGCCACTTTACTGGAGGATCGGTGAGGGAGGAAACAGCCGGTGTGGGAATGATGGAGCGACACCGCTGACAAAACCATCATAATCTTCACGTGGGCCAGAAAAACAATACTTACAAGGATTTTATGGTCCAATCATAAAGCTGCCGTTCCCAATGGAATTGGTGGGATTCACATTCGGTCGCAACTTCTGAAAATCTGCACACAAATGCAATGAACTGCTGGGAAAAAAAGGACCTAATTGCCCTAATAAATTAACATTCAGCATTCAACATTACCAAAGGTAATGAAAAATAAAACTAGCTGTGGGAAAATATTAGTGAGTAAAATACAAACAAAAATATTACTGTGCACTAAAATATCAAAGAAAACTCAAAATTACATTTACATTTTACATTTTTTATTACATTTTTACAGTATTATATTATCTCACACACACACACACACACACACACACTTTTCACACACACACACACACACACACATACATATATATATATATGAATATTCTCATTTGATAATTCAGAGCCATGTTGTTTTGAGACTTTGAAGAGATGTAAGGTTAAAGTGAACAAAACCGGCCTGAAATATGTAACTAAAGTTAAATCTAAAGTTATCATTTATGAGCTATAAAGCTTAAAAAAAGACACATGGCAGAATCTAATTTCGTTCTCCAGCTACAGTCCTGTTATCACAGCTTCCTCACTAAACTGACTCTTGACACAGCAGAAGTCACTCGGCTCAAAAAAGGCAATTTTTCATTCCCCCTGCAACAGAAAAACAAAAGTCTCCGACCGTCTCTGTGTCACTTTGGCAATCAGAGCCAGTTTGCGCCATTACGCCAGTGAATTATGGCTGTTTCCACAGCTCTGCGTGAGCGTGAACCAGCAATTGGAGGTAAAGAGATCTGATCCTAATGCTCTTTTCTTTCTCGAGCTCGTCTAAGAGGCTGAGATTTCCCAGCGGAGGGAGAACAGAGTCTTTCCTCCAGCATGCGTTAATGACTGTCTCTCAGTAATGACACCGCCGGGGGAGCAGCGAATAATCAGGTCGCCCCGATCGAGTGGGGGGTTGAAGATCCGGTCAGCTTCCTTCACTGCCACTTGCCTCTCTCTCCATTCCATCCTCCATCTCTAGCACTCGTGTGATTGTCACAGAGCCTGTCTAATTGGCATGCGGAACCAATCCCTGAATCATTGATGGAGGCGTTTGGAAGAGGCCCGGTCTGGAGTAAAGCTACACCCACAGCGGGGCTCGGGATTGGGGTTAGATCGCATCTAGAGTAACCAAAGCTGTGCCATAAAATGACTGCATTCCTGTGCAAAACCACTTTGTTTTGCTTTGTTTTTCAACTGTCACATGGTTCAAACTGTATCCACCTTATTCCTAAACATGGAAGTAAATCTATGGGTGAGACTTCCGGTTCATTAGCTGCTATAGGAAAATAAAGAGAAGAATAACAACGTGCCATAAACTGTAAAACTGTTTGCATTACAAACCAGTGTGTTCACAATTAAGATAATACACTAAAATAATACGGTAAGAAACACCAATTTGCAATATCGAACAGTTTTTTACAGCTAGAAACAGCTTGAAGCAAATGAGATCAGAAGCAAGACCCATAAAATGTACAAATGGCCACGCCCTTTTTTACAGGAAGAATAAGGTGGATATTACGTCAGCGATTGCTCGTAATGTCACAGTCATATTTCAAATTTGAACATGAAAGGAGATTTCATTTTCCACATAATGACAGCAGACTGTGGACTACGTTCTAAAAGTTCGAAATTTAAGCAAATCTAAGCTTTTAAATCTCACGAGAGATCTCTATTCTCATTTGTTTTCATGTATAGTCATTGCTGGGCAGTAACTGATTACATGTAATCTGGATTACGTACGTCAGATTCCAAATATTATTAAGTATTATTATTCTATTGTTCTCATGTGTAAGTCGCTTTGGATAAAAGCGTCTGCTAAATGTAAATGTATTTTAAAAATGCTAATAATCAGATTGCAGTTCCTTTTTTATGGATTACATGATTGTATATTCACACAATGTTTATGTGTTAAAAATGATATTACCAAAGTCCTTTTAAGACACGTCATGTCACTTGACGGCTATCTTTGAAACGCCTCTCAAATTCTCCAAAACTGTTCACTAAGCTTACAATTAAATGTCATATTTGAAATCACCAATGAAATCTGACAACAACTGTGTCATAAATTTTGTTTCTTTTGCTCAAATAGCGTTATAAAAAGCAGTTTTTTGACTTTTTATAGCAACCGGGATTTCTAATGGCAGCTGCAGTGACATGCCAATTCTACAGATTAGCGATTGGCTCTTTCATTCAGGAGGCGGGGCTTCCTGCGATTGAGCAGCGATATTGAGCATTGCATTTTTCCCCATTCAAAACTTTACGAGTGACATGTCTTGGGTATTCTATAGTCTTTGATATTACATTTACTTTTCACAGATTCTTTCTCAGTCTTTAACACGTGAGAATTTTGTCCTACGACACTCACATTCTTTATTTGTTTGTTTTTAAATCCGTCAGTGCCAGAAGGCAAAACACACTTATATTCACTAATATTTTATGCAAAGAGTTGCTTCTCGAGAAGATTTATCTTAATTCAAGGATATTGTGATTCTTCTGCACAATCTGACTTTGCTGCAGCCTGGAATTGAACTACTGGTTTCGTCTGGTCAGAGGAGAACTGGCCCCCCAACTGAGCCTGGTTTCTCCCAAGGTTTTTTTCTCCATTCTGTCACCGATGGAGTTTCGGTTCCTTGCCGCTGTCGCCTCTGGCTTGCTTAGTTGGGGACACTTCATCTACAGCGATATCGTTGACTTGATTGCAAATAAATGCACAGACACTATTTAACTGAACAGAGATGACATCACTGAATCCAATGATGAACTGCCTTTAACTATCATTTTTGCATTATTGACACTGTTTTCCTAATGAATGTTGTTCAGTTGCTTTGACGCAATGTATTTTGTTTAAAGCGCTATATAAATAAAGGTGACTTTGACTTTGACTTTGACTTTGTCGACTGCAAACCAAGGGAAAAAAAGCTAAATTAAAATGTCATTGTGAAATCTTTTTCTTTTTTTTTTCTTTTTCTTTTGCAGTGTGGAGGCAGGTAACATGAGCATCTGAATCACACCGATTTGATTCCAGACAAAAAAATGAGCTGTGAGTGAAAAACGAGACCCTGAGTAAACCACTTAACCTCAGATTATCGGCCTGTGCATCACATTAAATGAACGAAACCTGATAAAACAACACCTAACCCCATGTTTCCCGCACACAAGTACACAAAGAAGCACTAAATGCTGATGCTGATGAGATAAACAATGCATCTGGAAATAAATATCATACTGGATCCATATTTTATGCATCAGCTGAAGTTTGACTTCAACAAAGAACTTTCTGAAGTGTATTTTGCTGCTACTCAAATGGTTCAGGTCATACTTAGAAGGGAGAGGTTATTATGTGAGTCTAGGAAAGCATAAGTCTAAGTGGACGTCCATGACATGTGGAGTCCCACAAGGCTCAATTCTTGCACCGCTCTTGTTTAGCCTGTATATGCTTCCACTAAGTCAAATAATGAGAAAGAACCAAATTTCCTATCACAGCTATGCTGATGATATCCAGATTTACCTAGCATTATTTACAAATGACTACAGCCCCATTGACTCCCTCTGCCAATGCATTGATGAAATTAACAGTTGGATGTGCCAGAACTTTCTTCAGTTAAATAAGGAAAAAACTGAAGTCATTGCATTTGGAAACAAAGATGAAGTTTTCAAGGTGAATACATTCCTTTAATCTAGGGGTCAAACAACTAAAAATCAAGTCAGGAATCTTGGTGTGATTCTGGAGACAGACCTTAGTTTCAATAGTCATGTCAAAGCAGTAATTAAATCATACTAAGCATACTATCATTTAAAAAACATCGCAAGAATTAGATGTTTTGTTTCCAGCCAAGACTTGGAGAAACTTGTTCATGCCTCTATCCCCAGCAGGGTGGACTATTGTAATGGGCTCCTCACCGGCCTTCCCAAAAAGACCATCAGACAGCTGCAGCTCATCCAGAACGCTGCTGCCAGGATTCTGACTAGAACCAGAAAATATGAGCATATCACACCAGTCCTCAGGTCCTTACACTGGCTTCCAGTTACATTTAGGATTGATTTTAAAGTACTTTTACTCGTATATATGTCACTAAATGACCTAGGACCGAAATATATTGCAGATATGCTCACTGAATATAAACCTAACAGACCACTCAGATCATTAGGATCGAGTCAGTTAGAAATACCAAGGGTTCACACAAAACAAGATGAGTCCGCCTTTAGTTACTATGCCGCCCACAGTTGGAATCAGCTTTCAGAAGAGATCAGATGTGCTAAAACACTAGTCACATTTAAATCTAGACTCAAAACCCATCTGTTGAGCTGTGCATTTATTGAATGAGCACTGTGCAATGTCTGAACTGATTGCACTATATTTACACTGTTTTTCATGTAAAATCATTTTCTGTTTCTAACTTTTTTAAAATTAATTTTACATGAGTACATTTTTAAATAATTTTCAATGTTTTAAAATTGTTTTATTTTTGTTATTATTTTTCTTCATGATTATTTTACTTTTATGTAAAGCACTTTGAATTACCATTGTGTACGAAATGTGCTATATAAATAAACTTGCCTTGCCTTGCCTTAAAGATGAGCAAATCTATCAGTAGCTTCAGCAGAAATTAGTTGTTTATTACCCACTGTTAATTAGCATTCAAAACTAGACTAGGCTAGCGAATCAGAAGACTGTTTGTGAAAGATGTTTGTCCAGTCGTGGCAGATTTCTTTTTATCTGCGCTGAGCTACAGATGCCTGTCAGTGCCGGTGATGTGTGATCAAAGCGTGGCCATCCCAAACAGATAAATCCCCCGCTCGCACCTCTCCATCGGCCACAGAAGGAATAATTATGATGGCTTTGTACAGCGACACACAAGAAAACACAGATGCCGAGAGCCGGGAGGAGAAGAGAAAAGGGCAGCGGCCTGGTGAAGTAATTAACCAGCGCCGCTTGTCTCACATGGCAGAGTCCATTATGTTCACGTCGGGCCACAGGGAACCGCGGACACACAAACCTCGCAGATTAGAGGAGCTTTTCCTCACGCCAACACTTTCCCTTCCGTTTGCAATAAACAATATGGCGAAAGCAGCAACTATTGATCCATAACACACACACAGGCTCAGTTTCTGAGGGGAAAACAGCAGTAAATCACTGTGAGTGGATACAAATCACAGCAGGAAGGTCTGGATAGGCTCGTCGACATTTAATAACACCGTTTGCAGCCATATGGTATTGATATTCCTCAAACATTCTGGTCAGAGTTTGTTTTAAACTCAAAACGCAAACTAATACGATTCATTTGAAGTGTCTGTGCCAGGAGAGGCACTAATTTGAATTGCAAATTCAATCTCATCTTCCATTGGTTGGACAAATAATTAGCCCCACCCATTGGTTGAGTTAAAGGGATACTCCACCCCAAAATGAAAATGTTGTCATTAATCACTTATCCCTATGTCGTTCCAAACCCGTTAAACATTTGTTCGTCTTCAAAAACACAATTTAAAATACTTTGACTGTCCCATAGTCTGCCAAGTAAATTACACTGTCAAGATCCAGAGAAGTATGAAAGACACTTTTAGAATAGTTCATCTGTCATCAGTGGTTCAAAAGTAATGTTATGAAGCGGCATTATAAAGAAACAAAAATAAAGACTTTATTCAACAATTTGTCTCCTCTGTGTCTCACCTTAGCACCATTTTGGAGACTATGAGCTGAACGCAGGCAGCATACACTAGGATACGTTTTCTACATGTATTTTTTAGATTAGATTAGATTAGATTCAACTTTATTGTCACTGCACATGTAAGGTACAAGGCAACGAAATGCAGTTAGCATCTAACCAGAAGTGCAATAAGCAGTAAGTACAGAATATACAAGGTCTACAATATGTAAAATAACTATACAGATAAGTATTATGAACATAATTTACAGATTTTAAATACTATTGGCATGATATACAGATAGGTGTGCTATGAACATACTATACAGGTGAATTATGTAAAAGTGTATGTACACTATAGGCAGAACTATGAACATATGAACATAATTACACTATTGCAATGGACAGTAAAGTGCATAGAAAATATTTCAGTGTGCAAATGGATTATTCAGTGTTCCTGGATGAACAGACAGTAGTGCAAGTAATAACAAGTTACTGTTTTTTTGCTTGTTGTAAATAAATACATAAATCAGTCAGATGTAGTGTTGAAGGGGGGAGGAGTCTGTGTGTGTGGTGTGGGGGGTGTTGAGGGGTGTCAGAGGGTTCAGCAAGGAGACAGCTGTAGGGAAAAAGCTGTTCCTGGGTCTTATGGTCCTTGTCCGGAGGCTCCTGAAGCGCCTCCCGGAGGGCAGGAGGTTAAACAGTCCATGGTCAGGGTGATAGGAGTCCCTGAGAACGCTGCGAGCTGGTCATAGACAGCGTTTCCTCTGGATGACCTCAAGCAGGAAGTGTTGTCCCTGTGATGCGTTGGGCAGTTTTCACCACCCTTGCAGTGCCTTGCGGTCAGCCACTGAGCAGTTCCCATACCAGACTGTGATGCAACTGGTCAGGATGCTCTCGATCGCACACCGGTAAAAGTTCACTTGGATGGCTGAAGACAGCTGGTTCTTCTTCAGTGTCCTGAGGAAGAAAAGGCGCTGGTGAGCCTTCTTAACCAGGCTGGAGGTGTTTGTGGCCCAGGACAGGTCCTCCGAGATGGTGGTTCCCAGGAACTTGAAGCTGGAGACACATTCAACAACCATCCCGTTAATGTGGATGGGGTCATGCGTGCTTCCTTTCTTCTTCCTGAAGTCAACAATGAGCTCCTTAGTCTTATTGATGTTAAGGAGCAGGTTATTGTCAGCGCACCATGTGGCCAGGTGCTGTACCTCTTCCCTGTAGGCAGTCTCATCGTTGTCTTTGATGAGGCCAATCACCGTGGTGTCATCTGCAAACTTAATAATGGAGTTGGATCCATGCACAGGCTTGCAGTCGTGGGTGTAAAGAGAGTAAAGGAATGGGCTCAGCACACAGCCCTGTGGTACGCCAGTGTTAAGTGTGATGGTGGTGGAGTGGGTGTGGCCTGACCGAACATGCTGAGGCCTGTTGGTCAGAAAGTCCATAATCCAGTTGCAGAGGGAGGTGTTAGTGTCCAGGTCTCCAAGTTTTGTGGTCAGCTTGGAGGGAATGACGGTGTTAAATGCTGAACTGAAGTCAACAGAAGTGCAGAGTGCAGCACTGTGCATACTGCATTCTCTGTGCTCCTATTTCTGCGGTAGGCAAATTGGTGTTGGTCCAGTGTGGGTGGGAGGCAGTCTTTGAGGTGTGCTAGGACCAGTCACTCGAAGCACTTCATAATGATGGGTGTGAGTGCTATGGGGCGATAGTCATTCAGGCACATTGGGGAGGAGTGTTTCGGTACTGGCACAATGGATGTGGACTTAAAACATGTTGGCACAGTTGCTTGGGTGAGGGACAGGTTGAAAATGTCTGTGAAGACCCCTGCAAGCTGCTCTGCACATGCCCTAAGCACACGTCCAGGAATGCCATCCGGGCCAGCAGCCTTGCATGCATTGATCCGGCTCAGTGCAGTGTGTGCAGTGAGGTGAGTTTGAGGGTTTGGCGGTCTGCTGAGTGTGTGATTTTGGTGGCCGTCTCCTTTTTGTCGCTGTTGAAGCGAGCATAAAAGTCATTTAGCTCGTTAAGGAAGGAGACGTCCGTGACCGTTGGAGTGGAGTTGCTTGACTTGTAGTAACTGATGATCTGGATGCCCTGCCACATGCGTCGGGGTCAGAGTTGGAAAAGTGTTCCTCTACCTTCAGCTTGTAGCAGTACTTGGCCTTTTTGATGCACCTTTTCAGGTTAGCCCTGGATTTAATGTATGCCTGAGCGTCATCTGACCTGAAGGCAGTGTTGCGGGCTTTCAGCAGAAGTCGCACCTCCTTGTTCTTCCATGGCTTCTGATTAGGGTATGTTGTTATCTGTTTTTCTGTTGTAACACTGTCAATGGTGGTGTTGATGTGATCCAGTACAGAGGAGGTGTAGATGTCAATGTCCGTGTGAGAGCCACAGGCAGCCTGAGAAGCAAACATACTCCAGTCAGTGTGTTGAAACCTGTCTTGAAGTAAAGAGTCTGCTCCAGTTGGCCACACTTTGATGGTCCTCACTGATGGCTTCACACGGTTGATGAGGGGTGAATACTTAGGGGTGAGAAACAAAGAAAGGTGATCAGACTGTCCGAGGTGGGAGAGGGGGGCCGCGATGTAAGCTCCATTAATGTTTGTGTAAACATGATTCAAAGTTTTGTCTCCTCTGGTGTGGCAGGAAACATGCAGGTGAAATTTGGGGAGCACTGTCTTTAATTTGCAGTGATTAAAATCACCCGCGACAATAAAAGCAGCCTCCGGGTGAGCAGTCTGTTGTTTACTACTGGCTGCATGAAGTTGTTCAAAGCAAGCTTGGCATTAGCATCCGGTGGAATATAGACTGCGGTTATTATGGTGGAAGTGAATTCCCGTGGCAGATAAAAAGGTCAATTTATGCTTTGATTTGAATGAAAACAGTGCATCCATGCAGCGCGGCTGACACAGAAGAGCGTACGCTACCTGCATTCAGCTCATATTCTCCAAAATAGCGCTACGGTGATGCAGAGAGACACAGAGAAGATGATTTGTTGAATAAAGTTATTTTTGTTTCTTCGCGTACAAAAAGTATTCTCGCTGCTTCATAATGTTAAGGTTGAACCACTGATGGCAGATGGACTATTCTGACAAGGCTTTTTATACTTTTTTATGAACTTACTTGGCATTCTATGGGACAGTCTCAACTCTACCGGTTTTCATCCAAAATATCTTAAATTGTGTTCCGAAGACAAACCAAGCTTTTACAGGTTTGGAACGACATTGGGGTAAGTGATTAATGACAAAATTTTCATTTTGGAGTGGAGTATCCCTTTAATGTTGTTGTTTGAGTCACAATGTTGCTACACACTTAAATAGAAATGTATATTTTTATTCAGCAAGGATGCATTAATTTGTTCATAATGTTACAAAAGGTTTTTTTTTTTTTTTTTACTTTTTTCATCAAAGAATCCTGAAAAAATAAAATGCATCAAGCTTTCCACAAGAATATGACGCAGCACAACCATTTTCAACATTCCTATCCTATTCAACAATCCTACATTTATTTAAAAAGGTTTACAAAAAGTAAAAAGACTGAAGTGATGTATAAAACTGTCTGTATCATCAGTGATTCAGGCAAAATGAATTGCAGTAGTTTAATAATTAGTCCAAACAGCTGTAGAAAACATCACAATGATTGACAAGTAATCCACACCACGTAAACCCATCAATTAATGTCTTGTGATGAGAAAATCTGCGTGTTTGTAAGAAACAAATCCATCAAGATGTTTTTAGATTCAAACCTTTGCTCTTGGCCAAAATACATGTCCATGACCCACAATATACACAATATATTAATCTGAATGGAGTGGTGTGGTTTACTTGTGGATTATTATTTTTACTTTTTTATCAGCTGTTTGGACATTCTGATGGCACCCATTCACTGCACTTATCAGCAAATTATATTTTTTGGCTAAACTATTCCTTTAAGGAAACACAAGGTTGAGGGTTGTAGATTCACTTCAGTTTTTCCAGTGTAACATGCATCAGCTTTGGCTTTATAATTTATGAATAAAAATGAATAAATTATAAATATTACAATAAATATTTAAAAGTTAACATTCCTCATTTTGTGCATGCATGCACAGAGAGTCAGTCTAAAATGCATTGTGAAAATGTGCATAATGTGTCAGCCTGCTAAACAAGAGAAACCTATTAAATCAATGGTGAATTAGTTTAAAAAGGGTAATAAAGAGTTTATATTCCCCCCCGGACAAACAAGGATGATGATGTTTTGTTTAGACAAGTGCATGCATTCAAAGACTAAAACACAGGGTCTCTGTGTCTCTGGAATGAAGCAGATTTTAGAAGAACACAGAGGAAATCAACAGGTCCATTTTACATGTGCCAATCATCTGCTAATTTAAACACAGCATACCTAAAGCATGAAATATTGAGAAACATCCAGCACTCTTTGGCTGTGTGCTTGAATAATGCCACTGCAATTAAAATAAAGCATTGCATTACTGCAAAACTATACAAGATAAAAGAGTTTGAGCAGATATATATCAAACATTATCAATATTACACATGTGCTCTTTGATCAGCGTGTTCATGTTGAGCTCAAACAGACTGAGTGAGCAGGAGGAGAGGACGGGCAGTCAAACCCAGAGCATTTGTACAGCTGAACGCTGTATGAAATATTCATTCACTAAGTGCTGCTGGATTGTGTTCTGTGAGCTCAGGGACGGGACGGATCTCAACATCACAAAACACACAGACAGATGCTTAACGCAGAAATATAGTCTATCTATCATCGTCTGTGATGGATTTGATCACATCCTGAGTGAAAATACCGCACATGCATAACAGACTTTAGACTGAGAGAACTGCAAAATGTTTATTGTCATAAAACCAAATTTGTTAATATGATATTCTACGAACTTTAACAATGGATGCATAAACACGAATGCTGCAAGGCTTTATGCTTTAGAAGCTGTTCAGATATTAACAATTTAAGTCTCTTCTGCTCACATCGGCTGTATTTATTTGATAAAAAATATGGTAAAATCTGTGAAATTGTGATATATTTTTACAATTTAAAATAACTGACTTCTATGTGAATTTACAGTAAACTGTAATTTATTCCAGTGATCAAAGCTGCATTTTCAGCATCATTACTCCAGTCTTCAGTGTCACAGAAATCATGCTGATCTGCTGCTCAAGAAAAATTTCCGATTGTTATCAGTGTTAAAAAACAGTTGTGCTGCTTCATGTTTTTGTGGAAACTGAGACACACTTTTATCTTTCTGGATCAAAAGGACAGCATTTGAAATAGAAATGTATTGTAACATTAGAAATATCTTTACTGCCACGTCTATGCAGAATAAAAGTATCTCTTTCAAAGCAAAAAGTCTAAGCTAACTGATGTCAAATAATGCAGCAGCTTTTATTGTTAATGAGACCTACATCACTGAATTAGACATGAAAACATTGAGTTCAGGAGCACAGAGACACAGCGTTCCTGCTCGGCTCCCGAAACACACGGATCAGACAGCAGAGGTCCACACGGATATTAAAAAGAGATCTAAAGGCCTCAAGTCCACAATCAAGTGTCAGAGATCTCAATATGAACTCAAACCTTTCTCATCTACACATTTATTTTAGTGCTATTGGATGACACATTTGTGCCCATTTTTATTTCTCAAAGAGTGTTAGAATTTAACGTGATACTACAAGGAAACCAAAAACTCCTGAGAAACAACTGAGCAATATACAGTAATGTAGTAGTATTATAGTATTTGTCTTTTCTCACACAAGTGGACATGAGAAACACCCATTACTGACCACTGAGATCATCATCACAAGGTACATTCACTAATTTATGTCCCGTTGTGAGACACACACACAGACAGACACACAAACACTCCACTGATCCCAGCAGGAAGTTGCTTTCATTTGCAATTCTGCTCATAGCTAGAGAAGATACAGATCAATACAGCAGCAATTATGAACAAGACAAGAGCAGCAGATACACACCATCATCATCATCATCATCATCACTCACACACACAACAGTGACAGAGAGGCACAGGTAATAATCCACATCACACTGAAAAAAACTGTAGAGAGTCACTTACAGCTTCTCATGTGACAGGACTTCCTAAAGCGAGTAAAGAGTAAAGACCTGCTGAAGTGTGCGCTCATTCACCAGTGTGTGAGCAGAAGTGATCTGCTGTCTTCTGTCAGACCTACAGGCCATGATCTGATGAGTGGATGTCCTCCTTTAACATCACACCGATGTTTGCCAGGAGCCCTGAGATCCAATAAAGACCGTATTCCAGCGGCTGATGCGACTAAATCTGTGCGATTTGAGCAAAATTAATTTGTTCTCTCCATAAATAAATTCATTTTTTAGTATTGATTACCCAAAAACATGGGCATACATGCTACTCATTAGATATTTACAGAAGCATTTGTTGATATTAATAATCAATATACATATATATAAATTGTAAATGGCACCAACAATGTTGTATTTAACTTACTAAGGGTCGGTTAGTTAGTTCGTTTATTTATGAAAAATTTTATTCATTCATCAAATCTTTTAATCTATTATCCATTTTGGTTAATCTATAAATCAACAACTGTGAAAAATAAAATGCATCTCAGTTTACACAACAATATGAAGTAGCACAACGGTTTTCAACACTAATAATAATCATATGTGTTTCTTTAGCAGCAAAACATCATATCAGAATGATTTCTGAAGGATCATGTGACACTGATGCTGAAAATTCAGCTTTGGATCACTGCAATAAATTATATTTTGCAATATACTCACATAGAAAAAAAAAACGTAAAGATATTTCACATTTTTAATGTTTTTAGGAACAAATAAATGCAGCCTTGGTCAGCATAAGAAGGCTTCTTTCAAAAGTATCATGGAGTTGATTCTTAAATCACTAATTAAGTTTGATTTTCTGTGAGATCAGACGCTCTGAAAGTCTTGAGTGCCTCACAGTCCACTGGGTTTCTCCAGATGATCAAATTACACCCACCACAACAACCCACTCACACAAAGTGAAGTGGACTGAATGACTCAGAGTGCGCTGTTTACTCTAATAAACTTCTATGATGGACCCTGTGACCCATTAGGCTCCGCCTCCAGCATACTAATTATCCCCAGTGCCTGCTGATTCATTTAGACCTCAGTAATAACAATCTAAACATTCAACTGTCCAATTAGCATATGAAAATGAGTTTTAAGGTTACACATTCAGTACACACACACACAGGAACTTGTTTTCCTCCACCGCCAGGAATTAGCATCAATATTTATTTTTCTCCTCTCGTTTCAACTTATGATCATTTACATGCTAATTGCTGCAGTTTGCATAGAGCTAAAGCAACTACCTGCCAAATCCACACACAGAGAACAACAGTGGAGCTAGTAACTTAACTACAACCTTCAGGGGCTTTACAGCAGCTACTGTATTTAAGTTCCTCTCATTCCACAAATTAAGTCAATAAATAAATCACTAACATTCTTACAAACCCTTTGAGGGATTCTGAGGAGTAAATCAAATAAATTGTGCAATATAAATTCGGAATTGCAAGAAATAAGTCAAAATATAACCTGTTAACTGTCCCTCACATTTTTGAAGATAGACTTGAAAGTGCATGGATTGCAGGATAGAAGAATTGCAAGACAAAAGTCAGAATTTCAGGACAAAGAAGGAATTGCAAAGAAAAACAAAAGTCAGAATTATGGGATTTAAACTCGGAATTGCAAGACAAAATTTTGAATTGTGGGAAATAAAGTTGGAATTGAAAGGAAAAAAAAGTTGCTGGATATAAACTCTGAAGTATAAAAACAAAAGTCAGAATTGCAAAATCAAAAGTCAGAATCCCAAGATATAAACGTGGAACTGCAAAAACAAAAGTCAGAACAGCAAACTCTGAATTACAAGAAACAAAAGTCAGAATTGTAAAAATTGTAAAATAAAAAGTCACATTATCTTCATTTTTTTATCCTTTGACGGAACAAGTTTCCATAAGAAGTTCAATTCATTTTAGTTCAATTTAGTGATTAAATAAACGCCAACTTAGGCTGCAGTGCAGGATTTGACATGATCTGTTTTGCTGAGAGATAAAATGATGCTGTTCATCACTATGTTTTCAAGCTCCACATAATAGTTTTATTTGATGAAATGCTTTGGTTGAATCAATGCTGTCACTCTGATGGATCTCAGTCAGGACAGCAGCTTTAATCTGACGTGAATGAAAACGAGGCTGAAGGACTAGCGCGTGCTTCTACTGTTGTGTGTCAATCATTCAGACAACAAAGTATTGACCACACTGAGACTGGACTGGATGTCTCTCCCTCACAGACCCGCTCTCATTCACATCAAATTAAAATGAACATCTACCCGCACAAAGATCCTTTGAGATCGCCATCGATTTTGTCCTGTTAAATACTCCTCTGATTGAAAATAAAACCCAATTACAGAATCTGATAGCTACTGTATATGTTTAAGACGATAGTGCTCCCTTTAATAGTTTCAGAGCAGCTTGACTAGGTAGGAAGTATTGGAGCTGACACACATTTACCTGGATAAAGAATCATAACCTGATCTCAGTAACTTCAGCTGATGATGGCTTCAGCCCTGCTGACAGAGGCCTGTCTCGTCCTGTTCTCCTTCTCGTCTCGTCCGTTGAGATCTGACAGCATGTGTACAGTGGAAGTGAATTATACTGGAGATTCTTATTAAATCATTCAGCAGCAAAACCCAAAGGTCTGGGCTTGACCCAAAGCCTTTTGTTGTGCAGACGCATCACTTCCTGTGAGCACAGTTCACTTCAGCCAGCAGACGAGCGAGACACAGCACTCAGAGAAAGAGAGTCAAGAGCGCACATATAGAGCGGCCCGAACTAAACTCAATAACCAGCGCTCGATAATCTAGTTAAACTGTGGATCGGCTCCAAATCCTAGTGAGCTGCTCTAACTAGATCTCAGTGCAGGAGGATTTATTCTGTGTCTACTGAAACTCGCTAATTTCATCATGTCTTCATCGCAGCGAAAGTATCACAGATAAAGCCAAATCCCTTTAAAAGCACCCAAACACAGGTGCTCAGATTGTGGTTCGCTTACAGTGTGCACTGAAGAGTCATATTATCATATCTCTGTGAGTGTATATTTCCAATAAATCAACTGTTTGTCATCAATTCATGCACTGCATTGTCCTTCATATCAACTATTCCCCATTTACCTGACCCTTAACAGCACACTGAAACAAAGAACGGCGATTGGCCTAACTCTCTTCCAGTCAGAATCAGCTGCAGTGTGGACTCAACACAGAGTAAGTTTAGAGTGTCCTGAAAGATATCGATGGGAGTTTGTTGAATCTGTGATTTAAGCATGAATGATGGCTCTTTAGCAGCAGGGTAAAGGATGAGCGTTTAAAGACATCGCTCGCCGCATCTGATGGAAATGAAATTAAACTCCAGCACGCAAGACAAGACGATCACACCATCATTAATAAAGCGGGCGAAGGGCCCGAGGAGGTGAAGACTGATCTAGCGTCTCATAAATCAGCGGGAACGGCTGGCGATTGACGATCACACGCGTCTCACGGCTGTCCATCATTTCCCGCTTTCTGTCAGAGTAATTCAGGCCTAAACTGTCCGAAGAGATGAAAAATACAGCGAGAGGCAGACAGACGCTCTTCAGAAGTCACACGTCAGCGACCCGTGAAGAGAGGTTTCTGCTCAAGACATGATGGGAAACCGTTCCTAACATCAGCAGCCTCTTTTGGGACACTGTCCTTTTGACAGACATAAAATCTGGTAAATAACTGTAAATACATGTTTTACAGGATTTTTATAGACTGACTCTGCTTTTCCATTCAGCTATAAAAAAAATAAGTTAAAATAAGTTAAAAAAAAAAAAAAAAAACAAAGTAAGAAAAGTAAACATAGGCTACTAAATAAATTGTATTATTATTATTATTATTAATTAATTAATTAGCTGGTTATTTTACTTTATTTGTACTTTTGACTGATTTTACATTATTTTTTTTATTTATTTGCATATTTGCATTTACTTTTTTATTTTTATTTTTTTATTTTTTTAGAGAAGAGAGCCAATAAAAAGTAATCTATATTACCTCTTAACATTTTATTCATTTACTTATTTAACTTTATTTTATTGTTATATGAATTTACTTATTTTTCTTTTTAGTTTTATTTATAAGTGAAACAAGTAAATAAATAAATGTAAATACATTGATAGTTTATTTAACTTTTTATTAACTCATTCACTTGTATTTTTATTTGCTTATTTACTTATTTCATGTCTTTCTATTAATAAGTAAAATAAAAAGTAAACAAAAAGTAAACTTATTTAACTTCTACTTTATTTTATTATTATTTACTGATTTGCATGTTTTACTTATTTACAATAATTGACAAGTAAATACATTTATATTACTTTATTTCACTTATTGTTTACTTATACTTGTTATTTACTTATTAATTTTTTATTTATCAGTAAACAAATCAAGTAACAAATACATTTGACCTTTTTTACTTTGCTATTTTACTTAGTAACATTTATATAATTTACTTTACACATTTATTTATTTATTTTACTTAGTAGTATACACAAATAAAATGGTTTGATGGATTTAGATAAAAGTCTGACTGCAAAAGACTAGCACACAGTAACTAAGCGAAAAGCATTTTCTATATTGATAGTCAAGGAAACAACTATGTAAACACACACACACACACACACACACACACACACAGACTGCCATGAGATTGGATTTTACCCTAAAAATGTAAGCGCATCAGAAGAGCCTGCTGCAACATCTTGCCATTTACACAGAGACTTTCTAGCTCCCCATGTCTCTCTCTCTCTCTCTCTCTCACACACACACACACACACACACACACACACACACACACACTCTCTCTCTCAGAATTAATTAGACCAGCAGCGACAGTAATCAGCAGACAGAAGGACGGAGAAAAGACTGTAAGAGTGTGCAGGAATTCATTACACTTTATTACTGAGAGAGAGTATCACACTCACACTCACTGAAACACACACACACACACAGACACACACTTTACAGCAATGAAAAGACTGCACAGATAAATTAGGCCTTTGTGTTACACAATAGCAGCCTGTGAGAGGATTTACTATGACCAACAAAAGCAGCCCGGATCAAATCTAGCTGTAATAGATTTATGACGAGCACATCATCAGTCACACTCATTAACTATGTGTGCTACTGTACCTTTAAGACACACCCACATAATACATGCTATGAGCCTTTTATGATTATCTTCTGCTGAAAGTTACAGTATGTTATATACCACAACAAACTCTTAAATCAAGAAAAACATGTGCCGACAAAACTATTTAATCAAAGTATTCTTATTCTGTCTTTTACGTTAGCTACTCTAGACAGTATTTCAATGCTCTCAGCATCTACAGAGCTTCATCAGCTCGTCATCTCCATCTCTAGATGACAGTCGTTGGGTGTGAACGTCCTCCAGAGACGGTGTGAGTCTAGTCTCTTCAATGTCTTGTGAAGAGAAAAGCTGCATGTTTGTAACAAACAAATCCATCATTAAGGCTTGTTTTTTTTCATAATCCACAATAATGTTTCCTGCAGTGAAAAAGTCCAACTCCTGTTGTCCCTTCACATCAAAATCAACTGATGTATTTCTCTCCTGATTCAGACATTTTGACTTGTATTTGAATGTGTTTTATTTCGATTGTGGCCTCAGTAACATCTTCTTATCAAAGGCTTCATGTGAGGATCTTCTCGTCATGTTAAACACTAAGCAATGGCTCTTCTCCAGCCACAACCAGCATGGACTTCAAGTCACCACTTCTGCAATAATCGATCACTAACATAGAAAAAACATAGAAAACAGCAACATCAGATTTCTCAAACCCAACCTCAGACAAACCCTCCTCAACAAGCTGTCCCTGTAATGCAAGACTGAGTTTAACACACTACGAGCTTCACCTTCTTCAAAACACACACACTTCAGCAGCTGTCTGATACGTTTCAAACAAACAGCACTTCACTATCGCTCGCACAGTACTGGATCTGTCTCATATCATTCTCACATCTACGTTCCTCATTGAGTCGCCTCACATTCATGAACCGTACCAATAATTCAGCGCTACATACTGCAGCAAACGTGTTTGAATATCAAATCAGTTAAGCGCACAAACACACTCGCTCATAAACACGCAGCTTCATGAATAATGTCTGCTGCTCTCCGGAGGATCGTTTGCCCTGGATTCTTCTCAGGGCGACTCGACACCACCCCACCATGTGTGTGTGTGTGTGTGTGTGTGGACAGATGGGGGAGGAGGCACTTCTCCTGCTGTCTCACAGTGATTTAAAAGCAGGAGGAAAGCACTCATCTCATTTATCGCTCTCTGGTGTCTCACGGCTGTAGCACTCACATATACATACAGGCTCCACGAGCAAAGATGCACTGCATGCACACTCATATTGATCATTTTGGGGTAATATGACTGCTAAACAAACTGCTTTGCATTATGTTTTAAAACAGTGTTTATACTAAAGCTCAAATCTTACTTGACATAAGCAAGCATCAAAACAGGTTAATGTATGAAAAAATTACATAGAAACCCATAAATCAAGCACTGCTCATAAAAAAGAAACCATTTTAATATCAAACCCCAGTGCACTTAAACACATTCACAATCTAAAGACTAATTCAACAAAGTAATTTGCGTTAATGAGGAACATTGATCAAGTGATCCAACACCGGCCATGGAGCTGAATAATTCATGAGAGTATCTGCATATGCTAATATCGGTGATTATGAGCTGAAATGAGTAAGTGCTTTCTGTCTGACACATGCTTGTCCAAAATAACTCCATTTGTATCTAAACTGCACACAACCTTACGGCAAACAGCAAACTATGATACTAGATACACACAATCAGTTAATATCAACCGATAATGTGTTTGAGAGTCACATCAGATGTTTGAACAGTATACTATACAGCATAAGAAGCTATATAAAATTGATTTGTTCATTGAATTAAAAAATCATTAACTCAATATTGGCCAATTCAGACTAATTCTGATCAAGGAACACAGTGATAGATTTATCAATCGTTTAAAAAAGCAAGACATATGCCAATAACCAATACGTGAATGTAACGACATATTCTACAAAGCATACAAAGTTAATTAAAAACAGCATTTAGTCATTTAACACAGGGAAAAGTCACGGAAGTCCTGCATAATATAGCATAAAAATCGGAATAACTTTGCTAATTGTGACCTAAAATGAGCGGCAGTCTTTTGTGATTGACAAAGCGACAAGACTTTAATGTCCACAATAAATTAACCAACAGATTCCTCAACTTCAACACTAGATACACACACCTAGTTGACATTAACCATAAAATGACCACGAGAGTAAGCCAATAAACCTAAACAATGGGAATAAAAGCATGAAAAAGTGGACTATAAACAGAGCGTCGACACCAGACGGACGAGAGGTCAGAGGTCAGAATGAAAAGCACGCTCATTCAGAGGAGATGAAAGCGGGACGCTCCTTACCTCGGACAAGTAGAGGAAGGCATGCGGCGCGTGCAGCGAGTGAGGCAGCATCCCGGAGCCGGACAGCAGCACGCATGCAGAGTTTGCCATGGAGCTCAGAGAGGACGCTTTCCACATTTAACTATCTCTCTCTGTCTCTATCTGTCTGTCTCTCGTCCTGCTGTCGACACGGCTTCCCTCGCTCTCTCTGTTTACTCTGCACACAATAAAGATCACTTAAACATTCACATGCTAAGGTGGGAGGTGCATGAGAGTAGAGGAGGGATGCGCGCCTGTGTGTGCGTATATGTGTGTGTGTGTGTGTGTGTGTGAGTGATGGTATAGCGGCTCTGCATGTGTGCTTTAATTGCCCACGACCCCCTTCAGAGACCCAACACTCACAAAGACCCCTGAAAACACACTCAAGGACACACACACACACACATGAATGAATGGGGACATGCATCAGACTTCTGCTGCTTCATATAAAGCTAATTATAGTCCCTGCACACCCGTAATATGACATTCATCTATTTAGCTGATGATTTGATGGAAAACACCAAAAAAAAGAAGATTTTATTTATTTTATTAATAGATAAAGCAGCAATAACATAAATAGAATGTATATGTATGCATAGATTATAATTGTACACTGTTAGAATATTTTACATTTAAAGTCGAGCTGTGATGACATCATTATAATATTTGCATACTCGCATTCTGATTGGTCTTTATTACCCTGCAGCGATGCTACTTTATGGTTTAAAGGTCAGTGCGATTCTTTTCTTTTGAAATAAAATTAATACTTTTATTTAGTAAGGACGCATTAAATTGATCAAAAACTAAAGTAAAGATGTTTATTATGTTGAAAGAGATTTCGGTTTCACATAAATACTGTTCTTTTGAACATAAATTAATTTAGAAAAAAAACGCATCGGTTTCCAAAAATAAATAAATAAATAAATAAATAAATATATATAGCAGCACAACAGTTTTCAAAATGTATAATAATCATACTAAAAAAAAAGGAAATGTATAGCCTGAATGCAATGAAAGTCGCTTTGGATATTAGCGTCTGCTAAATGCATAATGGAAAATGTAATCAGAAATGTTTCTTGAGCAGCAATTTTTGAAGGATCATGTGAAAACTCAACTTTGATCAAAGGAATAAATCTACAGCAGATTCAAATATAAAACACTAAAAAAAAAAAAAAAAAAAAAAAAAAACATATTACAACTTCACAATTTTTACTGTATATGTGATCAAATAAGTGCAGCCCTGGTGATGCAGAAGAGACTTCAATAAGAGAAATCTTACTGACTGCTGTAGAAGAATGTGCTAGATCCATTTTAAGTGTTACTATAGAGTCAATTCAGTTTGAAATCCTCTACATACTTGCAGCACTGAAATCAATAGATTCACAGCGCTCTCTGACGCCTAGTAAGTGCTCTTATGTGTTCATTCCTGTCTGCAGTCGATAAAAAAACAACATGCATGCTGAGCACATCACCTCATTCAAGACTAAACCACAAAAGCACACTATTCTAATCTGTTTCTCTGCTTGTAAAACGTTTATAATGCACTAAAAGTGTAATACTGTGCCCAAGTATGAAACTAGATCACAAATGTATGGTTTCTATACGCTCTGGGCACTATTACAGTATTTTAACATTCGAAACAAGACAAAAACATTGGGCAGAATGTGAAATAAAGCATGAATTATCTTGTACATACAGTGCTGTGGTCATGTGCAGATTCTCACTGTAAAGACATGCACTCACACATAAGCAGAGGCATCAATCAAACGCTGTGTGTCAGTAACAGATGTTCTGTGTACGGCGCCCATCACACACACGCGCACACACACGCTAATGTGATTTCACTACACATTACATCGCTGCAACACTGTGTGTGTGTTCAGCAGCAGGTTTGTCTGCGTCTCTGATGTGTTACACTTCATTTGAGCCCCACATTTTCCGCAGCATCTCGCCCTCATGTGGTCACATGACCACAGGGCCGTTTACACGCTGTTATCAGAATTAAGACCAAAACTACTGACTAAATCAACTCATATTTCATGTACATTCAACATCATTTTCCAGTCATTATTCCAGTTTCAGGTGTGCATTTTTGCTATTTATAAACTTTATACTTAAAACAGTATGATTAAAAAGTGAAAATCTCCCATTGATGTAAAGAGTGGAGCTGTGATGACATCATTATATTATTTGCATGATGCATTCTGATTGGTTCTGATTCTGATTGGTCTTTGTTATGCTGCAAAGACACCATTATTTTAGGCTACTATTCAAAAGTTTGTGGCTCTTTTTTTTTTTGAAAGAAATTACAACTTTTATTAATTAATAGTGATTAAATTGATAAAAAGTGACAAAGACATGTATACTGTTGCAAAAGATTTATATTTGTAAGCAAAAGCTCTTGTACTTTTTGTTCATCAAAGAACCCTGATTAATCCTGGTTTTCATAAAATATGAAGCAGCACTGCTGTTTTTAACATTGATCAAATAAGATTGTTTTTCTTGAGCAGCAAATCAACATATTAGAATTATTTTTGACTAATCATGGCCAATTCATTAATGCAAGAGAAAAATTAGTTTTTAAAACAAAAAGTTTCACTTTTTTGAACTTTTCCCACTTTGTATGTTTTGTTTCTGCCTCTACATTACTTCATGTATTATGTATTTATATTTAAAATAACCTTGAGGTCCTGTTAAGAACAAATCAAAACAAAAAACAGTAACTTTAATTCTGAACCGGGTGCACTACTGAGCAAGTTTACCATGTCAGAAATGCCATATACTGTATACAGAGCAGATTTTGTGATGGGAACATCAAAATGTGTTAGATTACAAGTCATACAAAATAGTGAATGTGTGTTGATGTCATAACATAGTATTGTGCATGAAAATATGTCTTTATTAATTAATAATCTGCACTTAATCACAATTTGAGCAAACGGGAATAAAAGTTGTTGGTGTTTTACTGCCACTAGTGTTAGCTTCACCTGGAAATGGCAGTGAATTTTATGTATAGGTAAGATTTTGGAACAAAAAATGTAGACAGACACGTTTTCAATGAGCCTAGCATTTTTTTTTCAGACATATCCATTTAAAAACTGAAAAAAAAAGCATTTTGATAGCGTGCTCTTTTTCCATCCCTTTATCCTCTGTTTTTAAAAAGCTGCTTCAGAGATGGAGAAAGTGATTACATTTTAATGAAAGATCATAAAAACGGATTGTTTTCTTGGGAATAACAAACACGGAATAATTCTTCACAATAAAACTAGAAGCATGACACTAGCCCCATCCCAGATCCACCAAAAAGACCTTCTGATGCCATTTGGCCCGCCAACTCAGCCCACATAACAAACACACTGGTGACAGTGTGTGATGAGGAGCCGCAGGACCTGACAGAGACACAGACATCACCTGAGAGACAGACAGAGACTGTGAGAGGTGCTGCACTGCAGATGCTGCAGGGCAAGAGCAGGAACATGCCGCACCATTAATCACTCCCAGAGAAAGAGACAGAGAGAGAGAGAGAGAGAGAGAGAAATAGAGATGGAAGATGAGGAGAAATACAGGACACAGTGGTGGAGGAAGAGAAGGTGAAAAGTGAGCAGGCAAACAGCCAGACGTCCTCTCACAGAGGAGCGGAGAGATGAGACGGAGGAGTGAACGCTGGGGAGGATCCTGTTCACTCGCTCCCTAAAGATACGGGAGCAATCCCGCTGTCAGTGCGGCCTACTCACTACTGCAGTCACCTTGATTTCTATAGCGCTTTATACGACACAGATCGTGTTCGAGCTTCACAATGATTGCACACTTGATCAAATATGAGGCTAGGCCAAGCTCTACAGAAGACTGTAGTGTCTTAATTCAGCTCAATAAGTGTGTCAGTGTTGCAAAGTTCATCAACGTCCACACTACTGAGGGAAGAGCGCTTGCAGTGAGACGTCAGACACATGTGACTGCATTTATGCTTCAAAGCCTGTTGATCTAAAGGATTCCGCTTGAATGCTTCGCATGGGTCGTGGAGACAGATATTATTGTCATTACACAACAAAGCTTTTCATATTTTCTTTAACTTTTAATCATACAGATCTGGAGAGATTTTACGTTTCTTTGGTTGCAAATGTATAATAATGTTAAAGTTTTATGTTTGTTCTCAATATGTCCACATCGTACGTTTCAGCAACTATTCCAAACAACAAAAATACGTTTTTTTTTTACTTGTGAATATTATGCACCTACACCTTACTAAGAGTCTTCATATTTTTTTGGACTATAATTCTACAGATCTGTAGAGATTTTATGTAGCTTTCTGTAAATTATTCTGTAAATGCAGAATAATATTTATGTTGTAGATGTTGTCACTACATCCATATTGAATGTTTTGTCACATATCCAAATGTAAAAATCTGTAAATGTCATTATTTTTCCCTTATAATTTCTTATTTTTTTAAAGACAATTCCAAACTATATAAATATTGCATTTGAGTATTTGAGCTGCCTTTAAATTTAAAATGTGAAGTTGCATTGAGTGACAAACTGATGATTAATATTTGAGTTATCTCGAATAAAATCTGGGATAGTTATTCTAACGCTAAATTTGAAGAAATCTAATAGCAACAATCACTTTTTTCAGGATAGCGCAGGTTTCCCTAGCACTTGAGGTTCATGAATTGATGAACAGCTAATAAATATTGAAAAAAAAAGATCAAATAAAAAAAAAAGATCAAATAAAAAAAAACTATTTATAAAAAATATATATATATATAAATAAATAAAAATTAAAAATTAAAAAATATAAATCCTATTTATAAATTAAATACACGTAAACACGTTTTAAAATAGACCACAAAAATCTAAATAAACACTTACTAAAATAGATAAATGTCTATGTCTATTCATGAATAATGAATAAAGTAAACATGTTTTATTATTGAAATATAACCTTAAAATCTCATGAGGTACTTCAAGTGAATATTTAGGTCAAATGCACAAAAAAAGTCTAACTAATGAGTAAATATCTGACTGTATGTCACCGCTACTTTATTTTTTACATTTGCATGTCACCTATTTGATTTAATGACAGCTGTTAACAAATGAAATGTCTGTCATCTTGTCATCAGCATCTTGGCCTCTTTAGCTTTAACTTTTTGTGTGAATTTCATAACCGAAAACATATACATGCAACTACGAGAGGAAAATATTCTGCTGATAAACTCTGACTGTAAAAGGGCAACCGATGGTTTGAAATCTCATGCTCGATCTTTTATGTTTTGAGGATTGGAGTGTGTCTATGGTATGTGCTCATTAACATTAGAGTCCATTTGTAGCAGATGGTTTCTCATCCATCTGCTCTCAGACACACCCTGAGACACATCACTACACAACAGAAACTAGATACCCTCAATATCAGCTCTCTCTCTGTCCATTAGCACACTGAAGCAGCCCAGCACACATTCCCTCACTCACCCGGCGTGTGTGTGTGTGTGTGTGTAAACTACAGTCACTCAGAGTGTTTGTTCATGCTTCAGGAGCTGAAAACCAGACATCTGCTGTATTCTGCTGCACGAAGTACAAGAGAAGCCAAAGAAAACAACTGCAGATTCACTCAGTAACACACACAAACACATACAGTACTGTGCTACAGATACAACACGGAAACATCTGCATGAAGATGGATGGATGGATAGATAGATGGATAGATAGGGGTGCTCTAATTAGAGGACCCTGTGTGCGAAAGTGTGAGGATTTTCAAAAAAATCAGCAGCTTGTAGTTTGAGAATCTCTTCAGGGACGCAGCACGCTGTTTATTAAGGCACTAAATATACACCTACCATCCAGTGTGGGGCGTCTTCATACACACCGACTCCACATCACATCCGTCCAGTGTAAAAAACAGCACACACTCCCTCCGTGAACTGCTGCTCTCTGCCACACCACACACATTCATCTCCGGCTCGGACGCGGCCCTTGATTAGCACCATAAACTCTCCAAAAATTGGTCAATACCCCATAACACTAATGTCACTCTGTGCTCACATTTTACAGCCCGTCCGCACGCGCGTGCACACAGTCACTGCAGCACCGCAGGGCTTTACTGGCCCCCGGCCGCACCGTATAAAGCAAATTAAACAGCTTTACGACCCTTAATGGAGAAACGCTTTTGAAGGAAAACACTGAAGCTGATATGACATCATCCATCTCACAGCAGAGCTTCCTCACTCACACTCAGCGAGTTTAAACAGATCAAACCAGGGAAATCATCATTGGGAGTCTCTTTCAACTCTTTGATGTGCTATGAAAATATATTGTAGATCAAAACGTCATAAACTTATTGAAACTACAAAAGCAGCAATATTTTGACATCACACACAGATGAAGTCCACATGTGATCATTATTCAGTTATGCATAGCAGTAATAACATGCTTTTTACAATTTTGTTGATCAAATACATTAAATGTAGCCTTGGTGTTCAGAAGAAATGAATAATAATAAAATAAAAAATAAAAACATTAAAAGATGTAATAACATATGTAATAACAATAACTTTTAAACAGTAGTGTATATGTGTGTGTGTGTGTGTGTGTGTGTGTGTGTGTGTGTGTTTATTTACACACAAACACACAACTGTTCAAAAGTTTGTTTAGTTTTGTTATACATATATAAATGATACGGTGACGCACTGCAGCCACACACATAGTTTTTATATTGTAATAAGATGCTATATCACTAAAACAACATATTTTATCATAATAACAAGACATAATGTTTTTATGACATGTTATTACATGAGAAAAAAAAGGAGATTTAAGGAGAAAAATGTCATTTCAATGACATATCATGTTATCATACATATCATGAGAAAATGTAATTTTAACAATAAAATTGTCGTTTTAACATCATTCCTTCTTTTTATTACGAGAAAATGCAACACTTGTCTTGTTTTAACGGGAAAAAAAGATTTAAAAGAATGAAAAATAATAATATTTACAGATACAAAAAACACATAAATAAAAGCTCATAGTATTAAATGTGTAATGATTATTAAACAATTATTAATAAATACTATAATATTATAAAATAATACTGAAATAACACCTAAATACTCTAAAAATATAAAATAAACAAAATATTATATGATTGATTGATTGATAGTCAGACCTGTTTACAAATCAGACAAACATAGTATGAAACAAAGTGGATAAATCATAATCAAATTGTAACCCTGTCGCATCTGCATCCTTATCAAACGTGTAAAAAACAACAGGCAACAAGCAGCACTGAAAATACTGAAATACTAAAGTCTCAGAAACTTAAAGACACATTAGTCGTGATGAAACCGAAGACTTATGGATATTAAACCACTGAACTGCTTTTAGTTTCTATTTCTTATTCAAAACAGGAGGCTGGAGTTTGTCCGTTTATTAAATAGTCAATATCCTTTAGTTTATGTTATGGCCATAAACCATTAAGATGATGATCTATTTATCTGGTCTATGCTAATTAGGCAAATAAAAAACAGCACTCAAAACGATTAAAATCTGCATTAATGTGCCACTGCCAAGTTTCCACATTGTTTGGTAAGACAATAAACATTACACAGTAAGGATAAATGGGATAACTTGTCTTTATAATCGTTTAACCCTTGTGTCCTGAACTTTTTTTTTTTTTTTTTTTTTATCATTTTAGCTGTGCTAATGCAAACAGCATACATTTCGTCAAAACTGTGCATTCGCATTAGAATTTTAATATGCCATTCTCATTTCCTTATATAAATCTGTTTTACACTAGGTAGAAAAATAGCTAATTTCGAGACCTTAAGGACAAAAAATGTCACAACTAAAACCCATTAAAATTGCATTATTTTTTCCTTGTATGATTTAAGCATAACATCATGCATTCCTTGTTAATTGTTATTTCTATTTATTTATTTTTTTTAAATTTGACACTGCACAAAAATAATAATGCATCAAAATCCATGCTAATCATTCCAAGTCAAATCCAAGACTGTAATAATCCAATAAACAAACAAATTCTGCTTAGCATTTATTATATGCAAAATGATTGATTACATTTGTTGTATTTTTAAAACAACAACAGTGGCATTACATAAACAAATTGGCATTGAAAGGGTTAAAATCCTGATAATGAACATGTTTTTGGTAGCTATCTATGAGTAATGAGCTACTAGTAACTTTTTAAAATGGTTAATTTTATATATCAGACGCTGGTGTCTGTTACATTTTGGCTGACACTTCTTTGTCTCGTGTGTTTGTTAAAATCACTGTAACACATTATGATAAATCTGTGCTGATGTTATCGGTCCCTGTGGAGGGCCGAGCGCTGGGCCGGACTCAACATTAATGGCCCTACACCAAGATGGTGGATGGCGATTAATATTTTTAGTGATGTGACGGCTGGCAGACATTAGACTCTCTCTCTCTCTCTCTCTCTTTCTCTCAGTGTGTATAGATCGGTCTGGCCCGCTGTGGTTTAGGGTATGCATGAGAATCTAATGACGGCAGGTGCGATCGCAGAGGTGAGCGTCTGCACACAACTCCAATGTGATTTCCCCTGAGCGGCCGTCGCTCTCGGTGGACGTGTATATGAAAATCTCGCAGTGAGAAACTGCTGTTAGCGGTTAATCAATATGAGGCAGGTGCGGCAGCTGAGATGTGGGCAGAGCCGCCGGTCAGAACACAATCATCCTCTAATCTCATTCCACTCACATCCTGAAAAATCACCAACAACCAGCCACATGGTAAAAACACAGACAATTAATGGTGTTTAACCTCCGCTCCTGGAACTGTGCTGGAATCTAGCGGATTTCTCTAATGACACGCTGCTGTGGACAGGACAGATGAGGAGTGTTTGGAGCACATCCTCTGGGAATCACTTGGGATTGAGCTGGAATCTCTTACTGGTGTAATACCAGTTCTTCAGTGACCTGCTGTATATACAGTGGGTACGGAAAGTATTCAGACCCCCTTAATTTTTTTCACTCTTTGTTATATTGCAGCCATTTGCTAAAATCATTTAAGTTCACTTTTTTTTTCCTCATTAATGTACACACAGCACCCCATATTGACAGAAAAACACAGAATTGTTGACATTTTTGCACATTTATAAAAAAAGAAAAACTGAAATATCACATGGTCATAAGTATTCAGACCCTTTGCTCAGTATTTAGTAGAAGCACCCTTTTGATCGAATACAGCCATGAGTCTTTTTGGGAAAGATGCCACAAGTTTTTCACACCTGGATTTGGGGATCCTCTGCCATTCCTCCGTGCAGATCCTCTCCAGTTCTGTCAGGTTGGATTGTAAACGTTGGTGGACAGCCATTTTCAGGCCCCCCAAAGATGCTCAGTTGGGTTTAAGTCAGGGCTCTGGCTGGGCCATTCAAGAACAGTCACGGGGTTGTTGTGAAGCCACTTCTTCGTTATTTTAGCTGTGTGCTCAGGGTCATTGTCTTGTTGGAAGGTGAACCTTCAGGCTTTGCACTGAGGAGAGGCTTCTGTCAGGCCACTCTGCCATTAAGCCCCGACTGGTGGAGGGCTGCAGTGATGGTTGACTTTCTACAACTTTCTCCCATCTCCCAACTGCATCTCTGGAGCTCAGCCACAGTGATCTTTGGGATCTTGTTTACCTCTCACCAAGGCTCTTCTCCCTCGATAGCTCAGTTTGGCCGGACAGCCAGCTTTAGGAAGGGTTCAGGTTGCCCCAAACGTCTTCCATTTAAGGATTGAGAAATGGACAACACCTGAGTTAAATATATGAGTGTCACAGCAAAGGGTCTGAATACTTAGGACCATGTCATATTTCAGTTTTTCTTTTTTAATGAATCTGCAAAAATGTCAACAATTCTGTGTTTTTCTGTCAATATGGGGTGCTGTGTGTACATTAATGAGGAAAAAAAATAACTTAAACGATTTTAGCAAATGGCTGCAATATTACAAAGAGTGAAAAATCTAAGGGGGTCTGAATACTTTCCGTACCCACTGTGTCAGATCACATTCACACACTCAAACACTGTAATTGAGAGACATGCAGAGAAGCAGTTACAGACGTTAAACCTGCAGTTTGACCCCTCAGAATTCATACACTTCTAATATTTACGTACAGTAAATAATATTTTTGTTGTAAAGTGTTAGACACAATATCACAACTGAACTACATTGCAGGTTGTTTTACAGGAACTATTAATTACACAAATGAACAAAAAATACTCCATTCATTCATGTACAGAACAATAGATAGAACGATATATGATAACAGAATGACAGACAGATAGAACAATAGATAGATAGATAGATAGATAGATAGATAGATAGATAGATAGATAGATAGATAGATAGATAGATAGATAGATAGATAGACTCTTTCTGTCTGTCTTTTATCTGATCAGCCTTTCTCTTTCTCCTCTATCATCATCATCTGTTGTTCCTCAGTAAAGCCTCTGTTCTCGTCAATTATTCATCACATTCAGAGCAGGACACAAACACCACACCACACCTCCCTCTCTCTCCCTCTCTCTCTCTCTCTCTCTCTCTCTCTCCCTCTCCCCCCCCCTGTCTCTTTCTCTCTGATGATGTGCAGCCCATCAGGGTTGAATCTGATCTGGTGTTTTGTCTCAGTAATGTCTCGTATGACTCCATCACCTGAGTGTTATCTCTTCAGCAGATGGAGCTCCATTCGGAGAGATTAATGCTGCTGCGGAGGGTTCGAGCCCCTCCGAGGCTCCGCCGCCCCGCATACACTCGTGCTTGTGTGTGTGTGTGTGTGTGTGTGAGTGCGCGAGAACAGCAGGGGACAGAGAGCCCAAGGTGTCGCCCTCAAACTGAACATCTGTTTCCTGAATAAATATTCTAATGAGGAGCGAATGCACTCAATTCCCATACTGCACTGCAGTACTGCCGGCTCCCCAGGGACAGCCGGAGAGACAGGTAACACTGCACACCTGTACACCCTTCACCTCTGTCTCTATCACTACAGGCTCAATGGGATTCTTTCAGTGAAAATCACCCAGAAGCTGGACACAGTTTTCCACGTGTTAGAAAAATAAAGTGAGGAAAACTGTGAAATGACACAAATGGAAGCCTGGGAATGATTCACTGATCAAAACATGTGACACAAATGAAAATGTTCTTTAGAGCTTCTTCTGCATCCAGATTTCATTCGTATTTTATCAGAAACACACAACTTGTTTCTGGAACATCATTAAAACATTCAAAACCTCAGCTCTACATTTAGACTGATGGATCAATGATGTTAAACACAGTTAGTTTTCTTACAAAAACTTTATTGATCCACTTTATTAACTTAAATTCTTAAAATGTATTAACTAGAATTGATCGGAATAATTCAGTTATAACCGATAAAGTGCATCCTGGATGATTTTGAATTAAATATTTCAATTGAATAGAATTTTCTTTTAAACTCTAGTGAATAGGAAGAAAAAGATTATTTGGATCAAAAAACTGCATTCAAATACTTTTGTTGCTTGCATTTTTGTTCCATCAATGCAACTAAAATCAATAAACTTAATCAATAAAGCTTTGTGTGAAAGCCAGATGTTTTTTTTTTTTTTTTTGATCGATCCATCATTTGGCAGTCTAAATGTAAAAGGCTTTGATTGTAAAGTGCAAATCATTACAGAGTGGGCTGTATTTGAGACGGCAATGCATTTCAGAAACAGGATTGTTTCGTTTTCTGAGGAAAATGTCAGTGGCTAATGAACTGTGAAATGTGAAAAGTGTATGGTGCATCTGATCCCTTAATCAACCTCAGCGAGACACGATTAAAAGAATCAAATACTGCAGGACAAGGACAACACACATGCACATAAATTTAAGAATTAGTGCTAGATCACATCAGAAACTACAGGAAAACTAACTTTATTCACAGATTACAATAAAAATAGCCAGAATGGCATTAAAAAGTGAATAAATAAATAAATAAATAAACAGCAAAACAAAACTCATTTGCAGCTCACTGAGACCGAATGAAACACATCTGAGAAACATGACGGCGGTGAACCAGATGTTTCTACCAGTGTGACACAGAAACACACTCTTGGATAAATGAGAAATCACACCAGATCTCTTCAGTGGTTTCTCCTAAACAGAAATGCAAATGAAAGGAGATCACAGAGAGACATTTGCTGAGTTTTTGCAATTTCTCTACTGAGAGAAAGAGCCTTATTCTCACATAAGTCTACTCCTGAGTTTCAGAAAAGATGCATATTTCCCTAAATCATCTATAGAAAAGAAAAACCACACAGGAGACTTCAATGAGGTCTCAGATGTTTCTCCAAGACAGAAGTGAGATTGAATGGAAAGCAACTGGAGCTTTATTGTCTCCTCCATAAAGTAGTTCCAGAAGAGATCTTACATTTTATTTCTGATTTTAGGAGAAACATCGGAGAAAATGCTGATACACAGAAACTTACTTAATTCCCTGAGAACAGAAACAGAAAAATCACATTCAGGATCTCACTGATGTCTCACATGTTTCTCCAGGACATCAGTGGGACTGAAAAAGACTTAAAAGTCTACATTGGAGTTTCAGAAGACATCTGAGATAAACCAAGAAACACATGAAGCTCCCTGAGCTATGAAAGAGCGATTTATAATAACAGAGGAGATCTCACCGAGATCTCAACTCAGAGACATCAATGAGATGGAGATCAAATGGAGTCGTCTTTGGTTTGAGGAGAAAAATGGGTCAGTGCTGATACCAAGAGAAACAGAAAGTTCCCTGAGCAATGAAAGAGCAATCTCAGAGCAATAACACTTTCCTAAATCACCTTTAGAAAAGAGGTCACAAATGGTTCTCCGAGTCACCAGTGAGATTAAATGAAGAGCAAACGGAGTTGCCTCCTTCGCACATTTCATGTATAGCTTCAAAAGGAATCTCAATGATATCCCAAACTCTGCAATCAGAGACCTCAATTTAAACTCAAACATTTCTCATCAAATGATTTAAAGCACTCTTCGTACTCGTTTTATAGCTCTGTACTCTTTCTGGATGACTTGTTTAGGTATGTTTCGGATTCATTTTAGGCAAAGCTGAACTCTAAACAAGCCTCGTCTGAGCGTTACCATTCATCTTAAACTCCCTGTCCAGAGCGGAAGAGCAGCGAGTAGTTCACAGCTGACCCAACACGAGTAACACAAGCGCTGTATACTGTATGTGAAGATCACGGGCTTTCACAGCCAGGCAGCACATACCATGCTCTTCATACTCACCCAAAAGTACATCATCATTTCGGCCGCAAAAAACCCTCTACAGATGTTTTCTTTCTCTGGAGTTTTCTCCTCCCGTCTCCTCCACACTTCTCTCCTCTTAGACGCCGCTTCTGACTTTTCTGATGTTTGGAGGTTTTCTCAGGAAACACCGTGAGAAGCCACGTCAGGGTGCCTGATGCTCTTTTACTCCTTCCTTTGCTCTCGTCTCACAGCTGCTTTACTTTAAGACTGAGTCTGAAGCAGGATAACAGCAGCCTCCAGCGGGGAGAGAGAGCGAGAGTGGGCGAGCGAGCGAGCGAGGGGGTTTTCTCTGATGACAGTATTGATGGCGGATGTGAGTGAACAGACTCTACCCACAATCCTCTCAAGATACGCCATAAGAAACCCAGCAGCCACCACAAACAAACAACATGAAACAAGGGTGAACACAAAGACGGAGGACAGAGCCGTGTTTCTTTCTCTGTCATGTACAGTAGTCATTAAAACTGTAAATCTGTGTCTCTTACATATGGCTCATATTTCACCAGAAATAAATAGTTCTTTTTTTGTCTAGACAAAATTTTTAGTCTATTATTAATTTTTTGACTTTTGATTAAAAAATGCACTAATTTAATATACACACACACACACACATATAAACACACACAATAAATAAATAAAAACTTAATTCCACTTCTGTAATGTGAGGTAAAAAAAGATATATATTTAAAATTATATTTACATATAAATGTCATATCACACAATATATTTTGTAAGCAAGTTACGAGTTATAAGACTTATTTATTCATTGCATCATGACATCAATCATGACAATTACAATTCAATTCATTAATTGTTATTACATATATTTATGCCTTTTTTGGCATTATTGTAACAAATAAATAAATAAATAACCACATAACTAAATAAACTAATATTTGCCATTTAATGCCAATTGTTGATAAAATTTTTAAAAAGTGAACAACAACAAGAGCAAACTACAAGAAAACTAATTCAAGGAACATTGTGTGTGTGTGTGTGTGTGTGTGTGTGTGTGTGTGTGTGTGTGTGTGTGCTCTTGTTTTTGTGACATATCAGGACTCAACTCTGTATAATGACATGGGTATGACACAGGTATTACAAGGAGAGGGTGACTTATGAGGACATAACCCATGTCCCCATTTATCAAAACACTTATAAATCATACAGAATTAGTTTTTTTTAGTTTCCTGTGAGGGTTAGGGTTAGGTGTAGGGTTGGTGAAGGGCCATAGAATATACAGTTTGTACAGTATAAAAACCATTACACCTATGGGATGAACCCTATTTTCACAAAAACAAACGTGTGTGTGTGTGTGTGTGTGTGTGTGTGTGTGTGTGTGTGTGTGCTCTTGTTTTTGTGACATATCAGGACTCAACTCTGTATAATGACATGGGTATGACACAGGTATTACAAGGAGAGGGTGACTTATGAGGACATAACCCATGTCCCCATTTATCAAAACACTTATAAATCATACAGAATTAGTTTTTTTTAGTTTCCTGTGAGGGTTAGGGTTAGGTGTAGGGTTGGTGAAGGGCCATAGAATATACAGTTTGTACAGTATAAAAACCATTACACCTATGGGATGAACCCTATTTTCACAAAAACAAACATGTGTGTGTGTGTGTGTGTGTGTGTGTGTGTGTGTGTGCATTAAATGAGTTCATTTTTTAATCAAATGTAAAATAATTGTTATACTTGCCTTTAATAGACTTGTTTTAAGACAATAAAGCACATTAAAGGTATTTTTTCATTAATTGTTATGCAGAAATATGTATATAAACAATATATGAACAAAATATTTAAATTAGAACCATTGCTTGTTTTTGTTTGTATTTATGCCAGCTGTAACAGAAAAGTATTTTTTTCTGTAATAAATACAAAAATAGAATAATAATAAATGCAGTAAATAAATAAATAAATAAACTACATTAAAGAGAATCTAATGAGAATCACCTTTAGGAATAACCAGGAAAAGTAAAAAGCAAAACTGCAAGAAAAGAGATAAAGAGATTTAGCATGAAAATGTGTTTAAATGTCACAATGAAAAAAAAAAGAAAAATCCTAATGGTCTCCAAAAGAGGCTGTACTTTAATAATAATGTTGTATTTAATTTATTCTTTTTTTTTCTTTCTTTCAGACGGTTGGGATGAAATGTGACCTAGATGTGTTATCACAGGGATCGGCCCTGAAGTCACTTCAATCCCTTTCTTTAAAGAGAAGCGGAGAGCGAGTGAGTGAGAAGTACATGAGGAGACGCTGTAGTATCACTGCTGCGTCAGCACTTCTGAAAAACAGGTCATCAATATCTGCCTGCAAGAAACACTTTCAAAATGAACCCCACAAACCACAGAGAGAGAGAAACGCACTGGAACATCATCTGACTGCTCGTCTTCTCCAAGCCATCCGCTCATTTAATTGGATTTTTATCTGTGGTCATATTTTTCTCTCTAGTTTCTCTCTTAGACCTCTGAGGAATATTATTAGAAATGATAATTAGACTACAAGAGGTAAAAACACACATGTAACGGGATACATTGGGTGCAGAACTGCACTTGTCTCGGTTTATCTCTCTCTCTCCGCCTCCCTGCTGCTGTGAATGAGCAGGATAAATAAACATGTCGTTTTCTGTGATCTGACTGAAGACTAATCTAGACAAGCTCCAGTCTGATTCCCTGATTCAGATTCTCTTACTCCAGTTTGATTCTTCCACCTGATTTGTCGGACACTTGTCTGAATTCACTAGCATCAGTGTTATTAGATTGATTCTTTGACTCTAGTTTGATTCTCTCTCCAGATTGTCTAACTCTAGTCTGAATCTCTGACATCGGTTTTATTCTTAGGATCTAGTTTTATTGTTTGACTCTATTTTGATTCTCTGAACCTGATTCCCCTCGGACTATAGTTTGATTCTGTAATTTAATCGATTCTCTAATCTGAATCTCCAATACTGGTCTGAATCTCTGACTCTAGAGATATTTTTGGACTCTTTGTCGAAGGATGTTAGTACATTTGATTATATATTTGTATATTTGATTCTTTAACTCTACTTTGATTCTCATAACCTGAGTCTCTGTCATTAGTTTGATTCTCTCGTCTGTTTCTCTGAAACTAGTTTGATTAATTGACTCTAGTGGGATTGTTTGAGTCTGAATCTCTGTCTCGAGTTTGATTCTAATTTTATTCTCTGATCCTCTAAAATAAACCTCTGACACTAGTCCTATTCTTCAATTCTAGACTGATTCTTCAACTTTAAATCTCTGACTCTAGTTTGATTCTTGAACACTGACTGTTGGAGAGTCATTTGCTCAGTGGGTAACAGGTGATGATCTCTTCACAATCACCTGCTGCAACTTTACGAATCGCACCTGTTCTTTCTCTCAGGCTCGACAAACAGAATCACAGAAACATCACACACAACAACACACACACACCATCGCATTAACCTGAATGTGACACACCTGCTCCGCCACACACACACACACACCGCGGCTCTCGGACTGTGACTGAGTGAGTGATGTCATCAAGTCAAGCACAAATCCACCTGCTCATATCAATCATGATCGCACAAACAAACCCCACTAGATCCACACACACACACACACACACACACTCACACACACAGCACGTCTCTCTAATCGGCACAGGTGATCAGTCAGGACCCTCCCTCACTGCGACTTACACACACCACCTGACAATAAACACTCAGCTATTACTGTACTGAAATATCGACTTTGTTTCTCCCAAAATCCTTTCAGAAAAACACAAATCTGCTTCTCATTTGTCATTTATCTCTCTCTCTATATAAAAGTTTTACACTAACTCTATGAGTTCTGATGACACATCTAAATTTCACCCCAAAATGTGAAGGAAAAATACTTAAGTATTATTAAAATAAAGTCTATTTTTGAGACCAATTAAGATTTTTTTTGCACTGATTTTCACACAAATTCTCATTACTGTAACACATCTAAAACATCTTACTTTTTATTAACCAATAATTTTTCCAAAGGTGATTCTCAGATTTTCTTTCTTTTAATGAAGTTGTTCTTTTTAATGCTTTATTCTTATTTTTCTGATTACAGTTGGCACAAAGGCAATACATCCATGATCCATAAATGCTTATAAATGGATACAAATTTTTGTTGTTGTTGTTATTAATGTATGCATTCATTCATTCATTCAATTCTGGGTTAAATTTTACGCTGCAAAATATCCTAATTGCTCCAAAACTGGCATCACACTGTGGAAGAAATTAAATATAGTCTTGCAATATATATATATATATATATATATATATATATATATATATATATGTTTTTTTTATGTATTTTTTTTTATAGAGACTAGAAAATACACATGTGAGAAAACTGGAGTCTTTTCACAAGACAAACACCTGAGAAGTTAAGATACAGTATGAATAGACCTCATGCGTGACTTCTCTCTTTCATTTGCACACGTTTACATAAAACAATTTCCAAAAACAACAGGTTTCCAAAATTCTGGAAGGTTCATATATGCGTTCCTCCAAACCCTTACAGAAACTTCTGCAGATCATTTTATTTTAAGACCAATATATCCCCAGGACAATCTGAGAGCCTTTTTAACTAGCGATGACAACACACGCTTGTCGACAGCACATATATTATTTAAGAGCAAGACAGCCATTACAGAGGTGCTGGTGCCATTTGCCAAGAGTCACTGTGTCTATTACGCAACAGACACACCATCATCATCATCAAGTGGACCCAACCATCTCCACACAAATAAAAAAATAATAACAATATAGAGAGTCTTGCGGGCAGCTCTGCTCGAGTCGTTGGGTTTGTGTTGTTTCATGTGATGCATGTCTGTAGATTTTTGTCTCATTGCACAGACTCCACAACCTCCTGCACTGAATGCATAAAATATTAACACTGCGATTAAACGCTACACACACACACAGAGAGAGAGAGAGAGAGAGAGAGAGAGAGAGAGAGCCTGCCGATGCTTGTAGCTGCCGCAGTGACTGTGTGTGTGTGTGTGTGAGTGTGTGTTTGGCTGGAGCTCACTAATCACTTAGAGCAATGCTGACCTCCAGAGCCGCCCAAACATTTAAAATTAAAACAAAAATTTTAAATTATAAAAATTATGACACAGATAATGAGAATTATTATTTTTAATTTCAAAAGTCCATACAAATGTAGAGGAGACACATTTGAAAAATTATATATACGTATATAAACCAGAAGACAGTAGGTGAAATCACAAATCAGCTGAAAGACCCAAAGTCATCTGATACTCAAAGCAAATCAAAAGTAGAACTGATATTGAATCCTGGTGTGAAATCAAGAGAGAAATGAAGGTTTTATTGTTCTCAGGATCCTCCCAGGTTCTCGGGAAGTGTTACTGCAGCTGCCATCTTCACATGTTCAGTCTTTAAATGACACATTATTACTTACATTTCTAATAATGCACAACACAGTATTATAGAAATGGTTGCAAATTTATATTTATGTTTAGGCATAATAGGCCCACAGATACTACTTTGAGAAATAACATCAAAATAAGGAGTTTTAAGTCCCAATTATGGAGAAAGTAATCTGTTTTTGAGCTCAATCTCACAATTTGACTTATAAATTCCAGCACCTATCTGGTCAATGAGCAAAGAATCAGCAAAGAAGTGTCAGAAAATGAAGCAATTTATCATCATCATACTGATAATGAATAAAATCACACAGTGAAAGAATCTGACTGTAAGTGAACTGATACAGGATTTACATTAGTACATTACTACATTGAGAGAAAACACAAATAACACTTAATAACTGTGTGTGTGTGTGTGTGTGTATGTGTGTGTGTGTGTGTGTGTCTGTGTGTGTTTGTGTGTGTGTGTGTGTGTGTGTGTGTGTGTTAGTATAGCAGAGAATGGTTCATTTACTTGATGGCACGGGTTATTAAAGCTGCAACGAACCTATTCTTTTGTCCTTCACTCTCTGCTTCCCTCTTACACCAAACAAAAAAATAAAAAAACAGGAACCAAGGAAACAAACATGGAAACATTGTTCTGTCTGCACATACAGTGGAATCAACTACTCTTCTACTTGTAATATTTCTCTCACTGTTTGAATATAATCATAAAAAACACTCATTAGTTCACATGCATAATGCAAACCATCACAGGAGGGATGCATATTTGTCATAAATAATGATTAATTTGATCATTAGCACCATAATCACCATCATCTAGAAGAAAATTCAAAGGAATAAATAAATAAATATAAATAAATAAATACAGTTATGTCCTCTAAAATAAATGAATATATATATTTAAATATATGAATTAATATATCTGAAGTGTCCGCAGCATGAGAGTGTTTGGTGATGATGAACTGATCACGAGGATGTTCACTAATCAATGATCCTCCAAGCAGATTCATTGAGATGCTGTGCATTGATTTTCGGCCTTCTCCTTGTCCCCATGAGCAGAGGCTAATATATATATATATATATATATATCCAGTGCACGCAATGGAATGAAGTTCAAAATGCTTAAGATCTGAGTTGTAATCTACTCCAGCCAACTGAGCAAGCTGCAGAAATCAATTCAGGACTGAGGGAAGAAACTCCAGTAGCTTTATAACTGCTCTGGACTCATTTGTGTAAGTGAAGCGCAGGAAGAGCTGCCAGAAACACTCCTTCAGCAGAGCGAACCAGGAACAGAGCAGGAGTACCTAAACAAGACTCCTTCATGTCTGGAGAACAAACACTTCCGACTCTCAGCTCATCACGAACACTGACTATATGAGCAGTAAAAGAGAAAGACACCAGACAGCAGCTCTTCATTACTTCTGTTCTCTGAACGCCCTCATTAGCCAGAGGAGGAAGAAGCAACAGTTCATTAGAGAGAAAACACACACCGGAGATATGAAACACCCTCACACTCATTTCATTACTAATAATATAGCTCATGAAGTGTCGCATCTGGTCCAACAGCAGCAGTGAGTGAATTATACAATGACATGGTGAGGACTTTCAACAAATTTAGACTTTTATTTTTCAGTGATTATGTTTCAAAAATGACTGTGATAAATCGAACTATAATATTTATAGAAATTAACATTTTTACACGTGTTGATTATGATGGTTAAAAATAAATAGCAATGGAATTTAAGTTCGGGTTAATTGTAACCTTACAATGTAAAAGCTCTCTATAGTTTAGAGCAGAAGCTGATGGAAGAATTTTATCCCAAATAAAAGTGTAATTATAATTAAATTGATTTTAAAATAAGAGCACATTGTTTAATTAAAAAAGAAATAAAAATAATATTTAAAAAAAGTGCTGTTTGGTGTTAGATAAGCTTGAGCATAATGTGAGCGTATGATATTTTGCTATTTAACACAACACAATTCTGACATTTTAACTGTGTCCAATGAACAGAGTTCTGAGTTTGAGATGTCTCCGTCTGTCTGAAACACCACATGAACACACAAACACTAAACTCTGGACTGATGAAAGACTGAAACAGAGAAGCTGAAGAGCGGCTCCAGGCGATTCACTCACTGAGGCAGATTCATCAAGCTCTGTGAGAGACACACTGCTCCACGTTCACACCTCAACAGCAGAGCCAGTTTATTCAGCTGTGACAGGAGTCACTCTGTCAGGCCTGTGGTGCTATTCAAACACTTTCTTTTAAGGGGATTCTGGTACTTCTTCCTAAGACTATGCATCAATTTTAGTACTCCATGACTTCCATGATTTAGAAAATGCGGTAAGGAATTGCACAATACGGTCTTAAAAAATATACATTTCTGTAAAACAGGGAATGTCATGGAATTTGATTAAATTTGGATGAATAAATCAAAATAGGGCTGTACAATTAATCCAGTCGTTATATGGACTACTGTCTGCAAATATTAAAGAGTAAAAAGACTACGAAGTCTACGTTCTGTTTCGTTTATTTCATTTCTCAACGTTTGCTCTCTGACTATATGAGGACAAGAACTTTATTTCCAGAGCTGCTCTGAGAGCCACTTCATGAGCATTTCACCATTTCATTTGATAAAAATATCATCATCTTATCATATACACACAGAAAATCAAGTCTTCACAGCAAAGCATCAAAATAAAAGTCTGGTTGAACTTCATGAGAAGAAATAATGACAAAAACAGGCCATACTACTATTGCACAGAAGAGTAAACTTTTTAGAGTAGTAATAATGGGATAAAAAATAATATAAAAAGTAATTCGATTTTAATTAAAAAGAGTTTCCCATGTTTTGATTGTATCAGTCTGCACTTAAATAAATAAATATAGAAATAGTACAGAACTGTTCAATTGCCATTTGCTTACATTTTAAACGATTCATTAAATTGTTAAATTTTCCATGCCTTCATTATATTAACATGTTTTCGATAATTAATGTGCATTAAATAATAAATTCAGGATACTTACAAAAGATAACACAAACTTTTATAAACCAAAAAGAAAACAATAAACAAACTAAACAAACAAACAAATAAATAAATAAAACAACTATGGAATTAATATGGAACTAATAATAATAATTATCTTTTAATGAATGATTCATATTTTAAAATAATAACATTAAATAAAAATGCATTATTAAATTAACTCATAAACCCAGAAAATTAAAACAGACACCACAACATTTCTGAAGGGGGAAAAATATAGGACCCTAAAAAATGGTATTACATTGTAAAATTATTTAAAAAAAAAATTGTTAATAATTTTTGAAAAAATTGTGAATTGTTGTTAAACCTTTATGACTTTAATTAATAATACATACATTTTGATTATTGAAATTAATTATTTAAAACACTAAAATTAAAAAGGGCAAATATTCAAGCAGAAGTTTTTTTTATATTATTTATTTAATTTAATTTAATTTCACTTCATGGGTTTAATGTAATGCGTTTAATAGTTTTAGTCTTAACATAAAATAACTCTGGCACACACTGATTGCACAGTTTTAAACTGGTTTTGCTACAGGATCCAGATTTTACAAAACCATTGATTATTTTATTTTACAGTTCTAACAACTAATGATTTTATGATAATTAGAATTTTCGAACATGTAGGATTTTTTTTCCCCCCAATCAGACATGATACCACTTTTTAGGTCCAGTAAGTCTAGTCAACAACCACCGACTGAAGCTTTCCTTCAGAAACAATCTCTTCCACCGCAGTCTTTCAGCTCTCCAATCACGTTAAAGTGTGCGGATGTGGATTTCCCCAGCGAGGTTTGCAGGTGTGATCTTAAGGTACTCATCAGAGACGTGCACGTTTCTTTTCCCGTCTGTCACTCGCGCTAATTTGATTACTGACTAATTAAACCGTCACTAATGCAGTCAGAGCCGCGGCGTGCTAATGTAATAAAATCACTTACGGCTAAAACCGGTTAGCTTAATTTGCAGTAGGAGTGATGCTCAAGATTTGCATTAAATCATTTATTTGCGCCCTCAACACGCAATTCCATTACTCACATTAGCGATTTGCACAGCTAATTTAAGCACAGAGACTCGTTCAAGGGTACGGCGTGCGAGCGTTAGCATCCCAACGCATTCTTCAACTTGTTTGCTAGCTCCAAGAGACTAAGAAGAAACAGTCAACACGCTGCTGTCACTTCTAGCTATTAACCTCACAGTTTGGTCAACAGCCTGGGTTGTATTATGCACTGTTGATCATTAAAACTAATAGGCAACATCTACCTGTAAACACATCCAGGGCTAATGCCTCATGACATTAGCATTAGCCGCCCGTCCACTCAAAGTCAAGCATAATTGCTCAGCTCCATTAGCACTCACATCGGCCAGATGGGACCCTTACATGTTTGCACAGAGCATGCAGTTGCTCCCACACTCGGGACGAGGGTCGTGTGGCCCCTAGAATCATCTGAGGGGCCCGTGAAAGCACAGGTCACTAAAAACACATGACATCCTGGATAAATCACATGCAAGGCTAAACAGACACACTCTGACCCCACGACACTTCACTGAGGGGAGACTCACGACATACTGTAGAATCTCACATTTAGTCATTTTTACTTTTACATTTTTACATTTACTTAGAAGGAAATACAATTTATGAGGTTACATGACCAGGATATCCTGTTTGCCAGTCCTTTTTGCTCATGGACATTGACATGCAAACATCACTGTCTGGGGCTCCCGAAGATTGCCTTTTATTCAGAATTTTGGAACATTTTCATCAAATAAAAAATTTAATCACTATGTGGGATATGTAAACTTTAAATTTTTAACATTAAATTCAGTTTTGATTTTATATGTTTTTTGTAATATGCTAAAATACATTTGTTGCCATATGGCAACTATATACAAATATGGAAACGTCCTGGTGCATTCAACCTACTGGAGTCCCATTAACTTACATAGCATGAAACTACTCTGAGACTATGTTTACAACTTTTGCTTACATTTTAAAGGTAAAACATTATAATTTTATTTTATTTTGTGATTTAAGCTATTTTGTAGTTTATCTGTAACACATTATCCCATTTTCTCCATAAAAGATGCATCCAAGCTACTTCTATGGGAGAGGGAAAGAGAATAGGGCAGAAATAGCTGTTCCGCTAGAGCAGAGTGAGGATGAGCTGGTGGACAGTGATGAAGACAACGAGGTTGATGTAAACCTGGATGAGAGTTTCACAAGCTGTTGTGGTGGGGAAAAATAAAAGAGGGCCCCAAAGCTTTGTCCCACCAGATCCTGTCCGCAGAGACCGCAGAGACCGCACAGACCACTGGCCCTTGCATGCATCTGAGAAGGGCAGATGCAAAATGCCAGGATGCAAGGGCATTTCACTAAGTATAAGATGGATTTGTTGAGTCTTGTTTGAAATAATATTAGTTTTTTGAAAGATTTTTAGATTTTATGGTATTTTCCATGATTGCATATTGTTGCCATACGGCAACAATTTACCAAAGACCCCCCCCCTCCCCAACTTTAAACTTTGTTAACATTTTTTTTTTATATATATCTGTTATTTAGCTCATTTTACGTCAAAAAAACATGCAAACATTTTTTTAGCATGTCTAAGTAATATTTCATGCAATAGAGGGTTAAATACATAGCCTAAAATAATGTATAAATATAATTTAATTATATTATGTATTACATATAATTACAGTATGATAAGCTGATATTTGCTGTGCATACATAATATCCAAAAATATGTTTATACTATTTTAAATATGATATTTAAATAGTAATGCTACGATGATGATAAATTATTATTACATGCTAAACATAATAAATATTTAACAGTGTTTCTTTTTTTATGTATGTATTGGCCCACATCATTATAATATATGAAAATATCAAATCTCTCATATCATTAATTACATAATTATTACATTACAATTACATAAACATGTGTAACATTTATTATTGATATAATTGTAGTATACATATACATCCTTATACCTACATAATTTAATATTTAACAATTACATGCAAACAGTTACTATCAATATTTAACATTGTATATTAACTATGTCTACATGTAGATTAAAAAAATCACTTACATTGTTAGTTTATATATATATATATATATGTACAAAACACACGCGTATATGTGAAGTATTTATATAGAAGTATGTATATGGGATATATTCATATATATGGAGATATGCTTAATTTCCATGCAATCAAATGCACACACACACACACACACACACACACAAAATAGGCGTATATATATTTTCGAATTGGCCACCTCACTGTAAGCTCTGACGTTTCACAAGACGATCTTCTCCAGCACTCTGTGGTTTCACTGGCTCACTGCCACTAAAGCTTTTGATTGGATTTTAGCTTAAGAACATTTGCTTAAAGATAAATCAATATTTTCTTTAAGCCGCTCTGTCAGATAAGTGATGTTCACCATTACATTATGGATCTGAATGCTTGAGACGCCTGCAGCTGCCAGAGGCTTGAACGCTCACATCTAGCCGAGCCCGACAATTCACCTGCCGTGTATTCAGACAGGTCTGCGTTACAGCAGGTACAGTAGGATGATCAGCAGTGCCTCCACGGTCTGTTCCAGGGTTTGAGTGTGAATCTTCAGACGACTCAAGACAAGCGCTTTAGCAAATTATCCCACTGCAGACCCCGGGACACAGCGAGGGGTTTTCTTGTGCTCAGAACAGCAGTGTTGTTTGCATTAAGGGGCTGGCGAGGTAAATGGAGCTGTTTTCAATTAGTTTCCAAAGTGCTTATCCCATTAAAGATAACGACTTATTGATTTAACGACAGCGCAGTGTATGGTGTGAGGCTCACTGCTGTTATGACTTCACTGGCTTTTCTCCTCTCATTGTCTCTTTGTCTTTCTGATCTGATTTAAGAAGAAGCTTTAGGAGTTTTTGTCATAATTTGTCGCTAATATCGTAGAGGGGTATAAACAAGCTGCCTTTTCTAACCGTCAGGGTATTGGTTTAAACATGATAAAAGTGAATGAGAATGGTAACTTCCTTCAGATATCATTGGTCTCCTTGACTTTACAGAAACCAAGAGACCCATAAAACGTCTCATCCAACTTTCCAGACGGAAACATTTTCACGGCCTAGTCTAAAGGAAATATTTCACGTGATTTAATGATGGTCGAGTCTAGTTAGAACACAGTGTTACACACTTTGATTTCTCATTCGTTTGTCCTCTGGTTTTCCTTTTTCCTTTTCATTTAGATAAACAGTCTGAATTTCTGACGTCACTGAAGTCCACGCGCTTTTACTCGACACTGAAGAGGGTTCTGATCTTTCAGACGGACTCGTTTGATGTCAGATCCTGTGTGAGAGTTTATCTGCGGGCGACGACACACACTGTACAAGAAAACACTCACACCTTTGAAAATCTGTCTTCTGCTTCTGTCGGCGCGGCTTCAAGCGCCACGGTTCCTCTGTTCTCTGTTCTCTCTCCTCTTGTAGATGTTTTGAGGCGATGTGGAGCATCTGAGCATTGGGAATCATTTGGAAATGAGTTGTATAATGGCTTGTACGTCAAAAGGCATTACTTATTCCTTCTACTGTAAGTGTTATGAAAGAGACACGCACAGATTACAACATCTGCACACTTCAGCTTCATTTCATCAAGTGTTTCCACTAAAGCTGAGATGCACCATACAAACTAACCGGCCAGAAAGCATCTTCACTTTTCATTAGTGAGGCTGATTACAGTATGCCACGAATCATTACACAGCAAAATACTATTCGTAATTATGTACCATTTCCAGTCAAAACATCTAAGAATTCTTGAACAATTAAGAATTATTGTTATACTTACTTGAAAAGCATCTTGAAAGTAAGTGATTATTTCATTGGCTTTATATATATATATATATATATATACAGTACAGACCAAAGAAGTTTGGAAACATTACTATTTTTAATGTTTTTGAAAGAAGTTTCTTCTGCTCATCAAGCCTGCATTTATTTGATCAAAAATAGAGAAAAATATTGTGATATTGTATATAATATTGTATAATGATATTGTGATATATTATTACAATTTAAAATAATTGTTTTTAAATTTATTATACTTTAAATTATCATGTATTTCTGTGATGCAAAGCTGAATTTTTAGGATCATTATCACCTGATCCTTTAGAAATCATTCTAATATGATGATTCATTATCAAAGTTGGAAACAGTTCTGCTGCTTAATATTTTTTCAGAACATGTGATACTTTTTTAGGATACTTTGATGAATAAAAAGTAAAAAAAAAAAAAAAAGAAGCTATGTTTTTAAAATATAAATATTTTGTAATAGCAATATACACTACTGGTCAGTAATTTGGGGTGAGTAATTTTTTTTTTCTTTCTTCTTTTTAAATAAAATCAATACTTTTATTCAGCAAGGATGTGTTAAATTGGTAAAAAGTGATAGTAAAGAAAATATATTATTAGAATATATATTATTAGAATTTTTTTTATTTTGAATAAATGCAGTTGTTTTTAACCTTTTCTTCATCAAATATATTAGACAGCAGAACTGTTTCCAACACTCATAATAAATCAGAATATTAGAATGATTTCTAAATGATCATGTGATAGACTGATGTTACATGTGACACTGAAGACTGGAGTAATGATGCTGAAAATTCAGCTTTGCATCACAGAAATAAATGATTTTTTTTAAGTATATTCAAATAGAAAACTATTATTTTAAGTTGTAATAATATTTTACAATATTACAGTTTTTTCTTTATTTTTGATCAAATAAATGCAGGCTTGATGAGCAGAAGAAACTTCTTTCAAAAACATTAAAAATAGTAATGTTTCCAAACTTTTGGTCTGTACTGTAAATATATATATATATCTCCCACTCCTCTAAACACTGTCTGTACATTTGCTTTCTAAATGCAGCTCTGTGTGTTTAACTCTTATAATAAATGAATAAATCTTTCATTGTGCACCTCAAACTCTTCTCCACAATCTCTTCTTCTCTTCTGACAGCAGCGGATCAGTTCATCGTCTGTTTTCTCCTGGTTCTCTCCATCTGTGTGTTTCTGAAGCAGCAGCAGAGTAATGAGCGAAGACGCGGCTCATTTTCTCTCGCCTCTCAAAGGGCCAATAAAGTCCCTGCCGTTCCGGAAGGTGTGTGAGTAACGGTAAACACTGTTTACACATTGTAAATGATTGTTTCTCGTCCTGCCCAGAAATGAATATAAATGCTGACTAACAGCAGAGCACACATTCATTTATACAAGCGGAAAGAGTAGCTGAGATATCCAATATTCGGCTTCAAAAACACATCAGTCACAGCAGCGCATGTGTATGAATCACAACTAGAACCTAAACCACATGATTATGACATCACATCAAGATCATTAACATATGCCCGCCCACATTTGAATACATTATAAACACCTCATTGAGAATTTAGCCACTTTAAGCACAACATTATGCAGTACACATGTTGTTAGCATGCAGAAGTCTTAAAGGGACAGTAACACAAACATGAGGGTCTAGAGAATGAGGAAATCGTAAAGAGGATGAAAGTGAAGCAGCAGAGAGACGTATGGAGAGAGACTCAAGTTTAGTGTGTGACTCTGAGCGCTATCAATCTGGCCTGTGTGAAAGAGTGTGTAATTAGCTGCATCCACAGCTTCACTCTCTTACACACTCATCTCACACACACACACACACACACACACACACACTACTCTCAGTGAGCCGGACATGAATGCAGTCTTACCGAAGCATGAATCTGGAAACACTTCACAAACACACAACTGAATCACATTAAACTCTGAAGAACTCATTCGTATGAATCTCACTCGATTCATTTTAAAAACATGGATTCAGTCAATTCCAAAACAGAACCATTTTCGCTTGCCAAATTGACAATATTGAGTCTAAAACACAATATTAACTTAATTTTCAACATATATTACAAATACATAAACATAAATATGAATATCACTTATATACTGTATATGATTGTTCTATTTATTAGAATTATGCATTAATGTTGGTATGAATTAGTTTTATATATTCATATACAAGGGTTCGTATTTATACTTTGCCAAGATACACATGGCTATTATTCTATTAACTAACAAACTAATTAAATGCGCTAGTTTCTGTGTCAATCCTCTTAGCAAATAAAATTATAGAATCTCATAAGAAAGAAAGAAAGAAAGAAAGAATTGTTTGTACTCACTCTTTTTGGTCAGATAAACAGTAAATCCCACCATAAAACTCACTCCATTGATTACTAGCAGTGACTCATTAAGTGAATTTTAAACTATCTGAACATCATGATTCAGTGCATCATCAGTTGTTTTTGTGTATCGTGTTGCACTGGCTAATTGTCTTCTACTCAACACACTGACCGTCTCATTCCTGTCCAGCGGCTAAAACTGCAGTTATTGACACTGATGAAGCGACAAAAGGAGTGCGATGGTGTTTGAATGATGTGAAAACAATGTTTATCCTTCCCTCATGGTCTTATCAGTGATTGACTTCTGAAAACGCAGTAAGTAGCTGCACAAAGACTGACTTTAACCTTCACTGTTACTGCTGTGATGTCCAGAGAGTGTTCTGAGAGGATGAAGAGCTGTCCGTCACAGTGATGCTCCAGAGCCTCACACGAAAGTGCAGATAAAGCACACTGTGAGAAATACTGCACAATCCCACAATGCATTGTGCTCCATTAAACCTTCATCTCCAGTATGATGAGTGAACCAGAGTTAATACTAGTGGTGGGTTTTTTTTCCTTCTTGACTTACTATTTGACCAAACAGCTGAGCGTTAAGACATTCTTATCTCACGAAGCAAAGCAGAACAACTGTATGTATTTATACAACAATAACTGGACATAACTCGCTAAAATAAAATATGAACAATATGAGAATGCATGACAATGAATAAAATACATAAATAAATATAGCAACAATATCACACCACTGGAACACAACTACATAAACACATAGCAAACCATAATTATAGCAGTTACATTACAACATTTTTTTTTTCCCTAATATCATCCTGTCAATCAAAAACATAATTATTTGAAGGAATATACCCACATGTCTTGATGATGATGGTATTGACTGACGTCAGCTAATATCTGAAAACTTTGTGCACTTCAAACACAACGGCTACACACACACACAGGGAGAGAGAGAGAGAGAGGGAGAGAGGGAGAGAGAGAGGGAGAGAGGGAGGGAGGGAGAGAGAGAGGGAGAAGTATTCCCAGAGCTGTTGACCTGTTTTTTTCTCTGTCGGTGTTGGGTTGTGCTTCAGGCTGTATCTAGTCCTCTTTTATCCCCATCAAAACAAACCTTCACACTGTGTTCATATATACATGTGTACACAAATACACCCAACTAAAACACACACACACAAGCAGCGGCTATGGGATCAGTCTCTGTCATTCATCAGTGACCATATGTTCATTACAGGCCTAAAGTCAAAACCAGTTAATCGACGGACGATGGTAGGTTTACATATATCACAGCCACCGCACTACGCCATTATCTTTAACTGAAAGAGACATATGCATGTATCTTTAGCCAAGCAGCATGGAGAGCCACTTCTGGGATGCTTCTGAAACATGCTGGATCATGAGTTGACGAAAATGGCCGTCATCTGCTCCTGTTGGCCATGCCTTAGCCGTAATTGCACCACAGACACGGTAAGTGTCAATTTGGCCACTGATTTAATGCATTAATAATGAATTTGCTTAATCAAATATCTGTTTGTATCACAGTAAATGCTCGCGAATGCAAATACAAACATCAGCACTGTCTCACTGCATTCCTGCTGGTCATTCAGAGGAATTACAGGCATCTGAATGACAGCTAAAGAGAGACGGGGATGGACAGATGGATGCATAGACGGGTAGATTGGAGGAGGTTTAGCAGCGGTAGTTTGTAAATCAGCAGATGCTGACAGTAGCAAGCAACAGGGCTGAGAGAAACGCTCAGGTAATGGCCAGAAGAAGAGCTGGGAGATTTACACACACACACTATCACACACACAGATGGAGATCAGTCTGAAGTCGTGGTGTAATTTACCGCCGGTCTTCCCCGAGCGCCGAGGGAACATTTATCTGCAGAAATGATCTGGCTACATGTGTGCACATCACAGTGCACGATAACCATCTTTCATTTTAATTCACACGGCTGACCTTTTACTGCCCGTTATGAATATCAGATCAGTAACGAGCCTGTACACACACACACACACACACACAACAATCTGTTTCTGAGGGAATTTTGTGAAGAAACGTCCAGCTCATAATTCACCCAAAACCAAGGGAGGAAAAATATAGACATTGATTTTTTACATTGCAATATTATTCCAAAGACACTTTAACATGTTTTTTCACTGATACAGTATTACTGTCTCATTACTATGATACAACTTCAAAACCTTTACAAAAACATTTTGTCCACATGAATTGAATTCAGTACAACTACTACCATCATTCATGCTTAAAACTATCATTTACTTAAAACTTAGTAGTTTACAATAATAAATATATATTTTTTGCACATTGCCATTAATGTGAGCAAGATTTTTGCAGTTGGCTTAATTGTTTACACTGAGTTTAATCGGGTTAAACAGCATTTTATTGTGCTTAATTGTCATGAAAATGAAACCACAATACTAAATATTGTATATATAAATATATCTTATATTTATTTGTCATTGTGACATATGTATTAATATACAGTATATGATATATAACATAATATATAATAAAATATACTACACTTTAAAATATGATATCTTGGCAAAGTGCAAAGATGATCATATTTACATTAAAAACAATCCTAATAAGGACAACATAAATTATAAGCCAATTAGAAATGTATATATATATATATATATATATATATATATATATATATATATTTAAATACATATTTTATTACATATTAAATAAATATTCAATTATAATCACACTTGTAGGGTTGGCTAGATTTTTTTTTTTTATATATTTTTGAAATAAGTCTCTTCTGTTTACCAAGAGGGTATTTATCTGAGAAAAAAAAAATGAATTCTGAATTGTAATTAAAATTCAAAGTAACTGGTTTTGATTTGAATATATTGTAAATTTTCATCATCAGTCTTCAGTTTCACATGATCCTTCAGAATTCACTCTGATATCCTGATTTGCTGCTCAAGAAACATGTCTGATTATTATCAATGTTGAAAACCGTTGTGCTGCCGAATATTTGTGTAGGAACAGTAGCATTTTTATAATTTTTTAGGCTTTTGAATGAATAAAAAAAGTTTAAAAGAACAAGATTTATTTGAAACAGAAGCCCTTTGCTACATTATAAATGACTTTACTGTAACTTTCAATCAATTTAACGCATCCTTGCTGAATAAAAGTATTCATTTCTTATTAGATTTGAATATTTTCTTGGAAAACGATACATCTGGTTGGTGTGTTGTTGCTGTGGGTGATTTCTATGCATCTTCGCCCTGCCTCATTCATACAGTTTCTTGTGCGAAAAACCAAAAAAGCAGCAGAATATAGATTAACCTTCCTAGTTAATGCTAAAACTAATGTCTCGGCTTCAGGTACAAGAACACATCTCGAACGACTCCCATAAAGACAATCACCGTTCTGTCACATTAACCAATGCATTATGGGAAATGATGGTTTCAGAGGGACTTCGGCAGATCGTGTTTTTCCAGTAAACATCTCAAGAATGACTCGGCTGTCAATAGCGGGCGTCGTTTCGGCCGACAGACGGTAAACAATCCATTTCATCATTTAAAGCAGGCGTGTGGCAGCCTGACAGCTCCTCGATGTCTAATCTCTGCTAATAGCCCAGCCGCAAAACATAGATGCATTAAGATGGCATTTCCTCGTGGCTTTGGAGCTCGTCCCGCAGACCGCAGCCCAAGCTGTCGGCCCAAACGCACATGATGAAAAAGTTGAAGCTGACTGATGTTGGAGCGCCGTGTAATTAGACACAGAAATCCTCGGCGTAATTGAATCAGGGTTTGTTCTGGGGGCTCCTCAAACCCAGTTAGCCAGCTTCATATAGCGGCCCGCCGGTGGAGGCTTCGCTTTTCTTTCAGAAACGTGCCGGAACTCAGCTCCCAGCAGACTTGATAGGAATCTAATTAGGAGTAATCAATACCAGTCTAACTCTCAGAAAGAGTTCTGCTCGACTCTTTCTGCCAGATCCGGTACAGCCTCAGAGGACCTGAAAGAACACCGCGACTACGTTCGCCTCCATTACAGTCTGGGAATATCCAGGGGAAGATTCACACCAAAAACCACATTTAAACTGGTTTAAGAAGGAAACGGTGGTATAATGATGTAGGCCGTTGCCAGGGTGTTGCTAAGGTATTCTGAGTGACGTGTACGCTGTTGCTAGCAAATAAACAAATAAATAATTTAAAACTGTCCAACAAATTGGTTTTATTTTCTACACTAAATATAATCCTAAAATAGATCATTATATATATATATATATATATATATATATATATATATATATATATATATATATATATATATATATATATATATAAATTGTCATATTGCAATATCTGACATTTTTAATTGCTATATATATATATATATATATATATATATATATATACAGTATTAACGAACAATAAAAAACAGTATTTTCCTGTTTTATATAAAAATATTTTATTTTTTCTTTATGCAAAACATAATCGTAAAAAATATATCCTTTTAAACCATTAAAAAATATACTAGACTTTACCAAAGGCCAGATGTGGTAATCAAAGTCAGAGATGTCAATTTGAACTCATCCGAGCTGTTCTCCACATTTCTTTTACAGCTCTACACTCGTACGGCATGACGACTAGCGAGTCATGTCTGATTTATTCTCCTAAGGTTGATACTTTAATAAATCACAACTGAGAAGTGTCCTGAGCTACAAAAGAGCATCATCTGAGCAGTAATGCAGCCGCATTGAGAGAACTGAAGGAGCTGTACTGTACTGTATCGCTGATTCAGCAGCCAGAGCCGTGGTGCAGAGATAATCTGCCTCTCGCAGCCATATGCTGTGCATACATCAGTCCATCAGCACAGATTAAATATGACCATCACAGGAAGAGCGCAGCGCTCATAAATCAGCACAGCCCATGTAATCCACAGCATCACATCCATGCCGCAAACACACAAATACACAGGAATACTTCATTCCAGCACAGGCATGTTTCTCCTGCGCTTCCTTGAGTATGTTTTATTCATGACAGCATCCAGAGGCGTCTGGAGTCATGGATTAATCTATATTTCACATCCTAATCATCAGAAAAAAATTAAGAATACTATTATATTTTGCATGAAGAAAATGTCAGATATAGTTTTTACTATCACTTTTTATCCATTTAACACATCCTTGCTGAATAAAAGTATTCATTACTTTTATACTTTAAAAAAAAAGGAAAGCAAAAGAAAAAGAAAATACTGACTTCAAACTTTTGAACAGAAGTGTATATTGTAACATATCTTCCATTATCTTATATTCCTAAAAAAGTTCTGAAAAAAAAAGTTTCATAGGTTCCAAAAAACATGTTTCCAGCTTTGATGATAATCATCATATCAGAGTGATTTCTGAAGGATCATGTGACACTCAAGACTGGAGTAATGATGCTGAAAATTCAGCTTTGAACACAGCAATAAATTACATTTTACAATATATTAAAATAGAAACTTTGTAAAACAATGAACAAGAGTAGGAATAAATATAATAATAATTATTGAGATGTTACATCTGTATAGTACATCCTTAAGCATCAAAAATATGTACTGTACTACAAATAAATAAAATGTGTCTATTCTTAATGCAAAAAAATAAAAAAATATAAAAATACTATAGTACCCCTATTGTGTATTTTTAAATATTACCCTTCATGCAGTGTGTTATGTAGCTGTATGTGAACATAAACTATCTGCAACGTGAAGTCAACAGTGCATGATAAGGAGTAACGACAGAAAGGAGGTGTTTCGAGAGACTGATTCTTTAAACCGCTTCGCACAACTTGTTTACGAATCATTTAGAAACTAGGTAAAATTACATCTATTTTTTGAGAAAAATTTTTTTTGTCCTTGCATTTATATAAACCTGATTTAGGAGACTCATAAAACAGTATTAGCAACCTTAAAAAGGGCATGGTAGGGGCACATTAAAATGCTTAAAACAGGCAAAATATAATGTCACATTATATAAAAAAATGCATTACATTATACTAGATTTATTATATGAAACTATTTTAATGCAAAATATAATAATGATTTTCTAATAAATTTGAGGCACATATTAATGCCACATTAAACTGGTTTCGTCTGGTCAGAGGTCGAGCCTGGTTTCTCCCAAGGTTTTTTTCTCCATTCTGTCACCGATGGAGTTTTGGTTCCTTGCCGCTGTCGCCTCTGGCTTGCTTAGTTGGGGTCACTTCATCTACAGCGATATCGTTGACTTGATTGCAAATAAATTGACAGACACAATCACTTCAATACTTGTTCTTTTTCTTTTTTTTTTTTTGAAAGTGGTATAAAATCCAATGGTTTCCTGATGGTTTAATTGGTCCAATGAGAACAAAACATCAAAGCAGGCACACCACAGCTCCAGAGATAGAGAAATATTTAATTGTGTTCTCACCAATTGGCCCACTGGGCTTTTGAGTTTATGACAAAATAACACACTGACACAACTGAGGACATGTTGACTTATTAGCAGCTCAACGTCACATTCATCCAGAGAAGACTCGATACTAGTGAAATACGCTAATGCTAACACAACACTTGACCTCTGACCCCACGTCTGACTCCAGCTCGTTCAGGGATTAATTACCAGAAAGTGAAGAGACCCAAACCTTAACGAGGATGAGAATCACCGCCTCCTGGATTCCTCTGGAAGGATTTTTGGAAGGAAGTGGGGAAACAATTTGTGATGCAAGCCTGAAGTTACGCTGTCATCAGCGAGTTAACACTGTCCTGACTGTCCCAGAACAGACGGCTCAAAACAAACAGCCGAACCATCACCAGTCATCATCCAGAGTCCAGAATATAGAGCGACGCCTAATGAGAAATGTCTGAGTTCAAGTTTTTATACTTAGTTTTAAATAGACAGCAAAACAGAATTTTAAGTGAAAGTCGTGACATTTGCCAAGTATTGTAACCCATACTCAGCATTTAACCCATCCAAGAGCACACACACAGCAGTGAGAAGTGGGTATTGAGGGTGTTATAGAGAGTGGTATTCATTCACTGCCACCTACAGCTCCTGCCAGCACCGAGACTCAAACCTGTGACCTTTGGGTTACAAGTCCAACTCTCTAACCATTAGGCCACAGCTGCCCCCCTTAAAAATATACATTTTAAAATGCACACACACACACACACACACACACACACACACACACACACACGTGTGTGTGTGTGTGTGCGCATATACTGTTGAGAAACAGATACATGCAAAAATATATGCATAAAGAAAAAACTTGATTAGGCTACTTAAAAAAAAAACTGTTAAAGAGAAACAGGAAAATGTAAAAAAAACTCTGAACTCTTCATATATCAATCATGTTGACAGGCCCTATAAAACAAATATTACATATTAATCATGTAAATTTCCTGTAGCTGTTATAGACGTTCAAATGACGTCCAAAAAACGTACCCATGCAAAGGTAAAATGTTGAACGTCAAGATGATGTCCAAGTTGGGTCATGGTTGGACGTCCAAATAGTGGACCTAGTTTGGACGTCAAACAGATGTTCAGAAATGGTCATGGACCAACGGACCTAATATAGACATGATCTGCACGTCTTTCCGACGTCAAGTGTTTAGTGGGAAGTGTCTGAGTTTGAGCAGAGCGCACTTCTGAAAGTCTGATAAAGCATTAGAGAGAAATACTTCTAAACTATAGAGCACAGACAGACTCGTTTATTAAAAGCTACTGAGTTTAACGGGATCTCAATCACACACATGAGTCCAGTCTGATTAATAAAGCTGATGAGATGCTGTGGATCTATATAAAGAGAGAGAGAGGAGGATCATTAACATCCTCACTGCTTCTCTTTCTGTTACTCTTTGGGGTTTAATGTCATCATACACTCTTTTCTGACCGTCGACCAATCAGAAGGCAGTACAGCTGACAGATGATCTGGTGTGAGAGGCTGATGGTTCCTGACAGAGTGTGAAATCAGATCCATGTCGCGTGCTAACATCTCTTTGAGTTTTCTCTGTGATCAGACATTATTCACTCTAACACAGACAGAGTCACAACTATCAGCAAATGAACATATGACAATCTTATTTAAATATATTAGTGACCTAGTGAATTAGCAATGTTGCTGCTGGTTTCCCACACCAATGTGTAAATCATTGACTGGCATAATTATTTCTCCAGAGATTAAATTAAATAAATTAGAAAACATTCATATTGGTTTCTTACTTTATTTTTATTTTTTTTTAATTCAAGTATATTAATATTAATAATTAAAAACCATATCCAAGTATTAAAATTCATTTAGTTATACTTACTTAACCATTGACCATATTTTATTAATATTATTTAAAATATTAATTCACTAAATATGAATTCATATTTAGTAATTTAATTATAAATCATATTAGTTTATTAATATTCATTATCTGCTATAAAAAGGGGGGAAAAATCAATAAAACAACCAATGACAATAATACAACAACAAAAGTTCACAAGTTTAAATAATAATAATAAAGAAAAGTTTTAGGTATATATTTGAAAACAAAAACAAATGCAGATGAAAAATGTTTTTATTAAAATTAATTATTTGACATTAACAAATTATCATAAATCATGTTTATGTATTAAAAATTATTTAATAATATTAACTTAACCATAAAATATAATACTTTATTAATATGAGTTGTTTTAAATAAAGTTGCGGTTAGTTAATCATTTAATTATTTATTAATTCAAATTAATGTAACCTTACACCATAATAATGTATTATTGTTGGACTTATTTAATATAAATTAATTCATGATAAAATCATATTTATGTATCAAAACAATCTAGTAATATTAATTTAAAATAAGCCATATACATTTTAATTGTAATCCATATTAGTTTATAAACATTCATTTATCGATATCAACTTATTTTAAATATTTCATTAATATTACCCATATACCATATTTGTTAATTAATTTGAACATTAATATTAATTTAACAATACACTATATTAAATGTATTTTTAAACCATATTTGCATTTACATTTAAATTTGATTATTGTACTTTTACTGGATTTATTTGGGGATCTTCCTTTAAATGCGTCTGCCAGAGTCCTGACAGGAACACATGACCCCTGTCCTTCAGGCTTTATATTGCTTACCTGTGCTCTACAGGATTTCTTTTAAAGTGCTCTTATTGGTTTTGAAGTCTTTAAAGGGTTTAGCACCCTCATACCTCTCTGATCTGTAGATAGACCCCCAGCCGGCAGGAGATCTTAGTTTTAGTGAAACAGACTCAAGTCTAGGGTGCAGAAATCAGAACCGCTCCTACACTGCCCGTTAAAATCATTTTAATTGATCTCGTAAATGAATCATGATTTGTATTTGTTTTGCCTTATGTCTTGCAGTTTCATTTGTGACCTTGTCTCAGTTCTGTTAATGGTTCTTTATTTTGTACAGTGGTAGTTGTGTTCAATTGTGCTTTCTAAACAAACTGAAATTGAATTGAAATATGCATTTATTCATTTAATCTCAACCAACAAAGAGAGCAACAGTACACACTGTAAACCCTAATAAGTTCACAGAATTCAAAAAATATTTTGTAACAGATTACACAAAAATATAAGTGATGTTTTGAAATGTTTTAAGTTTACATAAACTTAAAAATTACATTTGCCTTAAATTATCTCAATGTCATCTTGTGAGTATTGATATTTCTCAACTTATAATTAGGGAGTAATTCACTCAAATATTTCTCTATTTTTCATCTCATATAATGTGAGAAATACACTCAAATTTAGTCTTTTGCTGTCCAACCTCAGCCTTACCACAGGCTCTACTCTTTACCACAACGGTAACACTACAAAAACAACACAACAGAAAGATGCGTCTTTAGATGTTTTTGAAAATGGCTGGGAACGGTCCAAATTTGCCTTTTTAATATTCATTTATTAATATATTAATTGAAATACAAACATAATTTTTAATATGGTTGATTTCAGACTGACTGACACTCAAACAGCCGCTATACAGAGTCACAACTTTCAGCAAATGAACACATGACCACATACATTCACATTTCAGTGACTGATCAATACTTAAGTCATACGCTAACACTCAAATCACTGTCGTCTGAGCAGGAATCTGATTCATTTACGTCATCAGATCACAGCATTGGAATCTATGGATTTCAGACGACGCAAGAGCTCTGACCTTTAACCTCTACGTCAGATTGAGAGGCTCAAAGACCAGGAGACTGTGTAACCAGTTTTATTGACAGAGAAATGAACTTGTTTTCTATTCATTATAGTAATGGCCTGTGGATTCCATCATTAAACACTTCCTCTTGTCTAATAGACAGATGAAGCCAAGCCCTGACAGTCTTAGCCGGAAACACATGCCACGAGTCATGTAATCATTAAAGTAACAAGTCATACTTCACTTTAGTCACGTTCACACTGCAGATGAATACAGTGTCACTCCTGTCCTGAGTGTAACATCTCAATCTGTACATAGAGTTTATTTATGAGACTGACACAACTGAAGTGTTAACTGAACCAAAGAAAACCAATTAATTAGTTAATTATATATATATACATCTATCCATCTATCCATATATATATCTATCTATCCATCTATCTATCTATCTATCTATCTATCTATCTATCTATCTATCTATCTATCTATCTATCTATCTATCTATCTATCTATCTATCTATCTATCTATCTATCTAATATAACAAAAAAATAACAAATAAATAAATAAATAAATGAAACAATTAAACAACTACTGACAAGAATACAACAAAAGCATAGATGAATAAGTAAATAATACTTAAAAATATTTTAGAATAATAAAATAAAATAAAGAGTTCCTATGTTTAAATTAAAAAAAAGTTTCAGGCATACAGGTATATTTGGAAAAAAAATGCAGATGAATTATAAAGATGATTTTTTAAACTGTATTAACACTTCACAGTATTGCTTTTTTTACTGTATTATTTTTGTATTTTACTGTATTTCTGTATTTTATTAAATAAACACAACATTGGTGAGAAGTGACTTACTTCAAAAACCTGACTGTAAACTTTTCAAAAGTAATGTACAGTAACACCTAATGTCATAATCACCAAATTTATTTACAAAAAATTAAAAAGAAACATTAGACCCTGTAGTTAAACATTAGACCCTCTTTTAGTGTTCTTGTAGCTCAATTAGCACTGCGCTATCAAGTGCAAGGTTGGAGGTTTGATTCCCGTGAACACATGATAAGTAAAAATTGATAGCCAGAATGCACTGTAAGTCGCATCGGATAAAAGCGTCTGCTAAATGCATAAATTTCATTTTTAATTTAATTTTAATTTAGACCCTATTAACAGATAGAAATCTCTTAAAAAATGACAAGTATAAAAGCAAGTAGTAACTTGTAGTGTCTCTGGTACAGCATCAAATCAGAGCTCGAGACAAACGCTGTGATCTATAGAGAAGCGAGATCTCTGGAGAACGACCCGAGCGTCTCTTATCGCTCCGCATGGGCTTTAATCGCGCGAGCGGCTCTTCAAGTAGTAATCAAACTGAAGTTCATGCTCATTGTTGATCTGAAGCTGATGAGTGATTTTCTGGAGCTGTATTTGTGAGTGCGGCGTCATAAATCTCGGCTGATTCATGCTGGAGGTATGCAGACAGCTAACAGTAAATCAAAAGCCATCTGCCCGCGGGACGGCCATCGCAGCCGCGGCACCCAGTCATCTGTCATGTCAGCGCTACCGCCGATTTACATTTATTTACATTTAGCGCACAGCGCCTCATTACGCACAGGAAGTGAAGAGGGAACCGGCGTGAGGGGAGAACACAAATACTCATTCATAAACAACTAACTTTTGAAGGAGAAATCAGGACGGGAACGACACCAACTTCAGCTCTACGTCTGAAGAAGAAAGAGCACAGATAAACCTGATGGACTTTCTTTCATGTTTACTGAGAGCTATTTTATCTTCAAGTCAATATTGAATGATTTTCCCTATAAATTGCACATACTTACACATCTGATTTATAGGAGAGGTTTATTAGTTTATACTAATGTACATATAGTTTTGCTAATATTTTTTATTCAATTGTCGTTATATTTTCTTAATTTTAATTACAGTTTTAATAATTTAGTGAGTTTTTTTTTGCTATTTTTAAATGACATGACATGACAGTAGTTTGTATTAAGTTTCAGTTTTTAGTTTTAGTGTATTGGTTATTTAGTTCTTTTAGTAAATAATTGCAGTTTATTTATGTTTTATTTAAAGATAATTAAATACATTTTAGAAAAAAAATATATACATTTTAAATAAGATAGACCAAAAAAATAAATCAATCAATCAATTAAAAAAATAAAATAAAGTAAACAATAAATAATAAGAAAAAATAGTTAAAGTAGTAGGGTAGTATTACAAACACCAACAACAACATTTAAAAAACCTAAAATAATTTGTCTTGTCATGCAGTCAGGATGTTGAATGCTGTCTGAGCTCACGTCAAACGTTTTTGCCATTGTGCTGGTAAGAGACATAAACTTTGGCTCTTTACACATTCAAAGAGAAAGCCACCAGTTATTGCCTAGAAGGGATCTGAACTTTAAAGGTCCCGTTTTTCGTGCTTTTTTGAAGCTTTGATTGTGTTTACAGTGTGCAATATAACATGTGTTCATGTTTCTGTGTAAAAAAAACACAGTATTTTTCACACAATTCACCTATCTGTATACCGCTGTTTTCACTGTCATAAAAACGGGCTGATGACTTCCTTGTTCTATGAAGTCCCTCCTTCAGAAATACGTAACGAGTTCTGATTGGGCCAGCGGTTCCTGTGTTGTGATTCGACAGCAGCTTAGATCACATTACCCTCCTGGAAACGTGATTGGGCTAGAACGCATGTGCTGGAGATGTACTTATAATCACAGGAGAGTTTTACTGACGAGATATGCATGAAAATCGCATTCGATTTTTTGCACAGCCCTAACATCTAGTTAACAAAGCTAAACAGCGTTGCCCTTTGTGTAATAAGTTACAAAAACTGTTAAACGCACCAATTTAAATAATAAAATACACCTACCGGTTGTGGTCCATAAACAATGCCTTCTCCAGGCAAAGAGGGAACTGCTGCATCTTTCAAGAATAATCGTTGTGCGAATCCGGCATTTAACTGATTGAGATTGAGGAAGTTGTCCTCAGCAAGCTGTCCTCAGCAAAATGTGCTGCACATAGTTTTACATGTGGATTTTAATTTTCGGGAACCGAGTTAAACATAAATTGTAACCATTAATCTCCAAGTACAGCGTACCTGGGAAGCCCAAACAAAGATGATTGGACTCCGAGATGAAAATAACAGCGTTTTGACGACATGGCGACAAACACAAACGCAGCACTTCCTTCTTCTCCGTCGAAGCGAGACAAGACCACGCCCCCCTGTTTGTGTATTGATGTGGGTGGAGGTTAGTCAAAAAACTGTTTTAGTGACGTCATTACTGCAGGAACTAGAGGGATGTAGTCCAAACGGGTCGTTTTTGTAGGCAAATTCTGTTAAATAAAATATCTCGCTTGGCATTGAACTTTGAGCTTTAGAATTTTACAGATATTATTTACACTCTAACAACAACATTACACACTAACTAAAGTTTAAAACATGGGATCACGAAGAAGGGGACCTTTAAAGACACTGACAAACTCACTCAATAGACACTTTTTTAATGCGTCTCGCTGTAGTCAGCCAATACTGAGATCTTTACAGCCCTGAACAGTCAAACAACAGCTGCTCAATGCTGCTTTACATACATCAACACACCATTAAACAGTGCTGAAGGGATTTTTCTCACTGTGGTTTGAAATTAAACATGAATGATGTGACGTACTGTAAATATCAACTCAAAAGATCCTCTCTGGTTCATCGACACTAAACCATCTTGATGTTTTGACACTGACATCAGACAATCACAACAGAAGTCATCTACACAAACTTTTTAAAGGGACAGTAATACAAAATTATAAAAGGTACAGTAACATATAAAAGTCTTAAAGATACAGTGTCAAAAACTGTTTAACTGTTTAAAGGGTGAAAACTATTCAGTGACTTTGAAGTATTTATGAACTAAATAAAAAACTAAACTTTCTTAAACAATATATAAGATATGAAATTATTTTTCAGGTATATTCGAAATTAAAATAAAGGAAACGACTTAACATATCCAAAGACAAAAATAGAACAAAATGAATGAGATGCAAACAGTATTTAAAGTGTTTCAGGTATACGTATAGTGAAAGCAAAGCAAAACAATTAAAAATAAAAATCAAGACAAGATAGAACATAAATAAAGATGAGGTAAGCAATACTATCCAGGCGGGGGCGGACTGGCCATCTGGAGCACCGGGACTTTTCCCGGTGGGCCGCTGGCCAATGTGGGCTGGCCCACCAGGTACACCAATATATATATATATATTTTTTTTTTAAATGACGGAAATCATAATATTACATCTCTTTTCTACACAAATGGATGAGTGAGTAGATCTCGCGGCCGACAAGGAGTGTGTTTTGTTTGCATGTGATTGTTTTGCCCTCCCTCCCCATTTAGTTTGGTCTACTCCATTGCGTATCTTAAAACACGCCCCCTTTCACGTCGTCTAATATTTACAGAGAGAGAGAGACCAATTTATCAAGACTTAGGTCTCTGCAGGGCAAAAGTGGGCGTTTATGACCTTGTGGGTGTTTTCAAACTGCTGGGTGTTTCTAAATCATGCATTCTAAATAACCCCCCTTACCCAACCCCACCCCTAAACCTACCATCACTATGACGTCAGCCAATAAAATATCATGGTCTAAAAACACCCTGATCTGGTAACTCCCATTACTTTCCTGAAGAGACCTATACTTGGATTTATCCTGTTTTCTGAGTAGCAGGCCACTGTATATGTTCACTTAAACATAACTGACTGTGTTTACGAGAATACTTGCAGAGACAATTATTTTGAGATAATTTTGTGTGTATGTGTTCAAGTTCAAGAAGTTACGATACGCAAAAATGTATTACGAGTGCGTGCAAGCTCTGAACACGCGCAAATTGTTTAAAAAGCTTGAATCGGCAAGATTTAGAAACAAGTGCAAACGATCAACTACGATCCGTTTCACCCCTTCAAGCGAGTGAACAACGCGAATCAAGTTAGGGATTTTACATCATTATTCACGATAGCCAATCGGGCAGGACTGTGATACATTTTGGAGACCCACTGGACAACACAATAGCCCCGGGAGTTCAGGCAAGCGATTTTACGAGCCCTGCACCTCAGATCTATCCAGTTTGTGAACCATTGGTTTCCACACTGATTTCGTTCAGCAAAATAAATGATTATTTTAAAAGATTGACTCAAAAGAAACATCTGTTCACAAATCGGTGCATGAACTTGTATTACCGAGTCAAAGATGATTTATTATTGAACATCTCGAATGAATAAAGAGTTCAAGTTCATCTGTAAAGCACATACAGCTATCATTTGAGTTTATAATATATCTATTATATCTATTTCATGCATGATTCGTAATGATCTGTTAACTGAATGCAAAGTGTGAGGTTTGAGGTCTAGGTTTGTGTCGTGATCGAACATGTATCGCTCACTAGGACTTGCTAAATGGACAAGTTTGTTCCAACGGAGGATCAGTTGCCCTATTGGTTAAAATCCTAAAACTGTTTACTTAAACATTAAATTAATAAATGACATTAAAACAGGGGTGGATGCATTATGATGTGGTGGGCTGCTGTGGGCCAGAGAGTCCAGGGCCATTTTCTGGTCCCAGTCCGCCCCTGTATCCAGGGATATAGTCTTAAAAAAAAAAATTGACACTTGACATTAGATGATCACAACCAAGGTCATCTAAAAGTTAAAGGTCTTAACGTATAAAGAAAAACAAATCTCAAAGGTACAGTATTAAAAAAAAGCTGTTTGATGGGTGGACAATGCTGAAGAAAAGTTAAATGACATGTTTCACACATGATAAATCAGCTTGATAAAAACAGAACAACACATGAAATGGTCACAAGGGTGAATCGATCACACACACACACACACACACACACACGTTCTGTAATGAGCTGACATGCCATCGCTCCGATCTGTGCTGCAGTCATGTTTGACGTTTGCAGCAGATGCTATTCAATCACTCTGTCTGATTAATTTAGAGAAGACACTAGAAAACAGCTGAGCTTTAACATGCTCACACACACACACAGAGAGATGATTAGTGTGCAAGTTAAACAGGTCTGAAGGTTTGTCATAGCAAAACGTCTGTAGTCAACAACAATACGAGTGAGATCTCATGATTCTCACAGCAAAATCAGATCAGTTCTAAACCAACTCCATTACTTGAAAAATTTTAAATATTAAAAAAGTAATGCATAATAAAATCAAAAATATACTCTGAATTATAAATCAAGAAGTATCTTCGAAGTATGTGTTTCAGAATTAAACAATGTTCATTTAAATTTGTATTAATTAATTGCACTATATATATATATATATATATATATATATATATATATATATATATATATATATATATATATATACACACACGCAGTATATCAAAAGACCAAAACAAAGATACAGATGAAGTCAAAAATAAAAATAATGAATAAAATAGAATAGAATAGAATAGAAAATAATATTTATACTTGAGATATACTTTCAAAAACCAAAAACAAACAACCAATGGGGAAAAATAAAAAAAAGTTACAATTACAATTAGGGATGTCCAGATCCGATCACGGGATCGGAAATCGGGCCCGATCACGTGGTTTCAGACTCGATCGGAACAGACGTTACCTCCCGATCAGGACTCGGATATATATAATAAAGGTGTGAATAAATATAGATTTAAACTCAAAGAAACAGGGTAGTTTGCGCATGATCTGGTGTTTTATTCGGACCCGGAATAAGGCGAGATGTACATCACGGAGCGCTAAACACTCCTGCAGTGTGCGTTTCATTCATACTGGATGCCAGAGGGTGCTCTCTCACAGAAAGTCATATCAGGAAATTCCTAATATGGACAAAAGCATCCAGCTATCGCTGTATGAAAACAGTTATTTTCACAGAAAAACAGAAACTTTTGGAAACACTAAGACACGATTACGACAATATATGGTTTTTCAATTAATCTCCAGCAGGTGATAAATAAAGTATATGAACAATGCAGTGCTGATTGACATAGTATTTATTGCAGTATAGAAACTATTCTGCCTTATTATTTGATAAACAGTGTTTGTAGTATATAAACAAATCATTATTATTTGTTATCGTCCAGCAGTTATAGATTTCTAAGCCAATTAAAAGCTAGAAATTAGAGAAAAATTTAAAAGGAAAAGTTGCCTATACTACCAGTCAGAAGTTTTTGAACAGTTAGCTCGTTCATGTTGTTTAAAGAAAAAGAAGTCTCTTCTGTTCACCAAGACTGCATTTATTTGATCCAAAGTACAGCAAAACAGTAAAATTTTGAAATATTTTTACTAGCCTATTTAAAATAGCTGTTTTATATTTGAATACATTTCAAAATGTAATTTATTGAACATCCTGGATCTGTTTTTTCGCTCTTCTTAATTCTTTTTTATGTATTATAGAAGTATCGGATCGGAACTCTGTATCGGTAGATACTCAAAATCAAATGACTCTGAAAAAACCTGATCGGGACATCCCTAATTACAATTAAAATGAAGTACACAATGCTTGAAGTGTTTCAGGTATATATATATATATATTTAATATAAAATAATAATAAAAGTAAAATAAAACTGCTGCAAGTACTTTCCTTAAGACAGACTACAAACTTAAAGGGGTCATATGATGCTTCTTTAAAGATCATTATTTGGTGTAACAGAATATGTTGACATGCTTTAATGTACAAAAAACACATTTTTCAAATACTGTACATTACTGTATGTCCTCTATGCCCCGCCTCTCTCAAACGCGTAATTTTCTACAAAACCCCTCCTTCAGACAAGCGCAGTCTGCTCTGATTGGCCAACTGACCCAGTGCATTGTGATTGGCCAAACACCGCAAGCACTCGTCAGAAATGTAACGCCCCTTTCCATAATCACAAGCTTCTTCTTTCAAAATAAAGTAACTGTGGTTACTGAAACCACGCCTTCTTTCTTTACGTGAACATTTGGGCGGTTATGCAAATCTTCCCACATAGTGACATAGACATGTGGGGGCGTGTTAGAACGAGCCATTTTAGGGGTGTGGCAGACTCTTAACTTTGATAAAGAATATCTCTTTGGATTTGAGACTTTAGTCTTTGCAACTTTACAGAGTCTTTGCAACTTTACAGATCTTCTTTATGCACCAAGAGCTTGTAACACTCCAAAGAGAAAGGAAAATTGAAATCGCATCATATGACCCCTTTAAGACATATGAATTACTTTCATGTTGCGGAAACAAATGAAGATGGATGGATGAAGATGAAGATGGACTTGATAAAGATGCCCTGAATGTTGAGACTGTATAACATTAACACTGGCATTTAATCCAGTATCAACTTAGCACCAAAGAACAGAAACGTCTGACATCTTCTCACATTTGTGTATTTGCTGAATTATTTCCAAAACACTTAAAAAAATGGCCATGTAATCTCCTGACAGTTCTTCTCTGAAGAGCCCAAACACACATCTTCATGCGGTAAACCTCCACCTCAGGAAGAGCTGACTGCACTGTTTCCGGCTGAGGTGGAAAGTAGCCGATGTCAGAGTGATGAATGTGCGATCAGAAGAGAAGCACCAAAACACAAACAACACAAGCTCTGAAAGTCTGACGCCACTGCAAACGTGAGTTTGCTTTCCGTCAGTGCTTCTGAGGTCACCAGTAACTAGTGTTTGTCTATCCTATTTCCCTGCTCTCAGCAGAGCTGGGCTTATTTATATCAGCTGACACATGAAAACACCTGTTGATCACTGACAAACCACGTCCCTCAGGAAGAGCAGCGGTAAAAACACACTCCTTCTGTTAGCTCACTCACCAGGGAGAAGCTTTTTCAGTTGCTCGCACACCTGACGTCACTCCAGAGGCGGAAAATGAGCGATGATTTCGAAGCAAACGGTTTCCCTGAAGGAAGGAGGAAAAATCCATGTGTGGACAGGGATATAAAAAAAGAAATAAACACTTTCATTCAGCAAGGACTCTTTAAATTGATCAAAAGTGACAGTTAAGTCATTTACAATGTTACAAAATATTTCCATAAAAAAAAAAAAAAAAGATCATGGTATTCAAAAAATAAATAAATCAATAAAAATGAAGCAGCACAACAGTATTTAACATTGATAATTAGAAATGTTCCAGCACATTTCAATGATTTCTGAAGAATCTTGTAACACTGAAGACTGGAGTAATGAGTCTCCATATCACTGAAAATATCACTGCAGTTTCCAACAGAAATTAACACTAGAGGCAGTAAAACTCAGACACCTTTTACTCCTTTTCACACAAATGTACAGAGTTTTAATTAATAAAGCATAATTTTCGCACAATTACTTGAAGAATATCATGTTGTGACTTCAAAACAATATTATTACGCTGGACGATTTGAAAACTGATGCTTTTGAATGTTAGCATCGCATTTTTGCATTTGATAATACTATTGGGTGGGTTTAGGGTTGGGTTTGGTGTAGGGCATATTTCCAACACGATAGAGCATTAACTTTTAGCGACAGTCCTCAGATATTTGAATTCTGAACTGACCACAATACATACCTGAAGCAACAAAATAAAAACTCAGCAATAGTTTTAGCACCACTCAATGGATATTTCTCTTTGAAACTGTGCCGAAGTGTGTAGTAAGGTACGAAAAAACAGTGTTGCACAAAAAGTACAGATTTACGTATTTTTAAGAGGCCATGTTGTTAAAAAAGCCTTAATGGTTAATTTGTTTTTTACAGACAAAGCTTTTTGTGGATTATTGTGATGTTTTAACCAGCTGTTTGGACTCTCATTCTGACGGCACCCATTCACTGCAGAGCATCCATTGCTGAGCAAGTGATGTAATGCTACATTTCTCCAAATCTGATGAAGAAAAGCTTATCTACATCTTGGATGGCCTGAGAGTGAGTTAACTTTCAGATATTTACAGTTTTGGGGTGAACTATCCCTTTGAATGCAAATAATTATTTTTGTTAGTATTACACGGTCGCTAAATATTCAAAATTCTAGTTTAACTACTAGTAGCTTTGATATTCATAATATGCATTAATGTAGGTTCCCCAACACTGATGTATATCATAATCAAATAATATTCAGGCTTAGGCCCCATTTACATTATTACATTTTCATTTTAAAATGAAAACGATCCTAATCTACACTGGCATCTTCACTGCATTTCAGAAACAATATCCATCTACACTACACAGCAGAAAACTCATGCAGTAAATACAACCATAGATATGAATAGGTAGATTCCCTATTATTTAGATTCCGGACATGTCTGTGTGCTTGGTACGGTTTAATGGGGCATCTACCCATACAATGAGCATAATGTTATTGTTTACACTGTCATCAAGGATACGCAGAAAGAATGTGGGCAGCCATGCTATCGTTTTCAAGTCTCAGTTTTGGTTCGTTTACACGTTTTTTTAATTAAAACGGGGTCTGCAGCTTTTTCAAATGTCTCCGTTTTTGAGCGTCGAAAATGCCAGTGTAGTGTAAACGATAGACATAACTGTAGTAAAAGTTCTGAGTTTTAAAATGAAAATGCACTAGTGTAAACGGGGCCTTAGTTAAAAAAAAAAAAAAAAAAAAAGAGGTACTAAATCCTAGATTAAATAAATGCTTTGACCTCAGCCACCGTAAAATGACCCGTCAGATCTCAAAGATCTTCTCCCTCCTGCAGGAGAAAACTTTCTGTAATGAGATGGGAACAATCTGTCGATGCTCCGGCTGCCATGTTGTGTTTAATGGTATCACAGATTGTGCAAGCCAAGCGTTACTCTACAACAATGATGCTGACGCAGACAGACAGATGCCAAACGCGGATGGTTACAAGGCTCTCGCTCGACACGTACAGATAAAACACAGCCACCGTTGCCCGTGACAGCGAGCTGCCATTAATCTGATCCACCGGCCACCTTTGATGAATAATCTGAGTATGCTAAAGCTGATGAATGACTTAAAAGAAGAAAGATAGAGATAAAGAAGCAGCGACGACAGACGGATCACTGATCAGACACCGATATCATACTAGCATAAGTCTAGCTCACATTACACATAAATCTAGTCAAGAAACGCCCATTTCCATTAGAACTGATGATCTGACTGACATGACAAATCATCAACTGCTGCTCACTTTATCCATCTAATTTGTAGGAGCGAGTAAATCTGGAGTCAAACAAAATCCATTGATCAAGACCATGAACTAGAGATCTACCAATTATTTTTTAGTAAGCTATAGAATACCGATTATTTGCATGTTTGTGTGCTCCACAAATGAAATACTGGACATAGCTGATATTTATTTATTGTTTTATGCATGTTTTTGAATCACTGTTTTGACACTAGTAAACTTGTCTAAATTGTTTAAATTTATATAGTTACATCTTTGGGATAAGACTTGACAGATTACATAACTGTGAGACTGTTTCGAATTCATAGCACTAAATTAAACTATATATCAAGCATTTATTACCTCATTTGTGCATTGATGGCACTTATGCTAAATAAAGTTATGGCGGTCTTGTGTGCAATTCTAAAAATGCCCAAAAGATGATGTGGATCTGATATTACAAAACCGATATCTGATTATGGAAAAATTATAAAATATCGGGAAAAACTGTAAAACCGATTACCGGTTGATCTCTACCAAAAAACAAAACGAGTATTTTTTTTGTAACTTTCAAACTTTGTACAGTCAACATAAAAATTTTGCTTTTGCTTTTTTAGTTAAATTGACAGATTATTTGGTACCCATCATTATCGGCCAACAATTACTCTGTTTGATCTCATAAACCAATCTCCTGCTGACCACGCAAAAATATGTGCACCAGCCATGAAGTGTCTTATTGAGCTGCAATTTACACTTTTAGAGAAAGCCACTTTTGGTTCATATGTTTCATAGTTCTAAATGTCAGCTAAATGACTACAGGTGCATCTCAATAAATTAGAATGTTGTGGAAAAGTTCATTTATTTCAGAAACTCATGTATTAAATAAATTCAATGCTCATAGACAAGTAGTTTAAGTCTTTGGTTCTTTTAATTGTGATGATTTTGGCTCACATTTAACAAAACCCCACCAATTTTTAACAAATTAGAATACTTCATAAGACCAAAGAAAAAAATAAAAAAATAAATACAATTCTGGAAAAGTATGTTCAATTTACTGTACATGTATTCAATACTTGGTAGGGGCTCCTTTTGCTTTAATTACTGCCTCAATTCTGCATGGCATGGAGGTGATCAGTTTGTGGCACTGCTTCATTTGCTATCATCTGAAAAGAGGACTTTGGAACACGGGGTAACAGTCCAGTTCTTCTTCTCCTTAGCCCAGGTAAGACGCCTCTGATGTTGTCTGTGGTTCAGCAAATTCCTTGACACATCTGTGTGTGGTGGCTCTTGATGCCTTGACCCCATGCAGCCTTAGTCCATTCCTTGTGAAGTTAACTCAAATTCTTAAATTGACCTTAAGAACTGACTTTAAGGTTGGTTGTGCATCTTTTTCTTCCACACTTTTTCCTAGCACTCAACTTTCTCTTAACATGCTTGGATACAGCACTCTGTGAAAAGACAGCTTCTTTGGCAGTGAATGTTTGTGGCTTAGCCACACGCAATGCAAAAATCAGCAGTCTTCCCCATGATTGTTTAGCCTAGTGAATCAAACTGAGAGACCATTTTAAAGGTTCAGAGAACCTTTGCAGGTGTTTTGAGTTGATTAGCTGATTGGCATGTCACTTAAACTACTTCAGTCTGTGTGCATTGAATTTATTAATACACGAGTTACAGAATTTGAGTTGAATTACTGAAAGAAACCTTTCTTTAACATTCTAATTTATTGAGATGCACCTGTAAATGTAAATGTAAATGTTAATGCAATGGATACTACAAATACAATAGTTCCGTGTTAGGTCATACTGTTTAAACTACAGAGAAGAAATACAGCTTAAAAATATTAATAAATATTTAACCGTATTGTAAAGTGTTTCTCATTTGACTGTAGGCTATTATGTGAGTTCATGTTGTTGCAAACAGAACCTAAAGACACAACGTATTAATATTTAAGGTCAAAAATACTATATTTTTTCTTATGAAGTTTAAATGAACATTTTAGACAAAGCCTTAAACAAATTAAACATGTTTTACTCTATATGAAAGCACAAAACATTTGAAAACAGAACAAGCTTGATGGAGAATATGGTACATTTTTTGTTATATGGTGACTTAATGTACATTTCTTTTGTGCTAAAAACCATTGCATATGTGCATATATCTTATTATTCAAGATGGAATCTTTTATTATTCAAGCTGGATATTTTTGACACTGTATATAAAACTTTTACGTGGTCATTTCTCAATTAATAAAAAACTGACATAAGAGTCAAGAGGTTTTGTGTATAAAGTTGACCTTTTGTTGTAAAGTATTGTATTTGCATGTTTTATTGGTTTTTATGTAAATAAATGTTTTCACACTTCAGAAATTCACTTATTCAAACCTTTGCATAAAATTTTCATTTTGAAATGTTGCATAATCTATATAATTTAATTTAAAGTAACTATCTAACTACCGACACAACATCCCAAACCGTATTGCTTAAAATACTGACCAGGACTCCACAAACACCTGGAGGCACTCTGAGAAAAACACTCTGTCCTTTATGAGGGAGTAATGGAGCTTGAGAGAGAATCAGAGAGTGACGGAGAATGATCGCATTCAGGAATCCATTTAGAAGAAACGAGTGCGATTCAAGATGCAAAAGCAGCACATATTAAAGCAGCTCAGAGCTTATTACATGTTCAGTTTCACACAGAAACCAATTTACTTTCCATTGATCGCTTTTCAGGCAATTAGATTTCCATCGACATCAGAGCGAGAGGGAGCTTGGGTCAGCGGCGCTGTGGACGCTTCAGACGTGCCAGCGTTTCGCCCGACACTCACTCCTTCCGGATAACAAATAACTCTCTGCTGCGCATGAAAACTCCCCCAGCCTCAGATTATGTATCCGTCTTTATTTCCGATATTAGCTCTTTCTTTTTGCAAACTTGGCTGATTTTCTAAATTGCGTGTTATCGACTGATCCAGACAGGGCCTGCGGGGCGGTGCATGGAACCGCGCCAGCGCTTGTAACCATTAGTCTGTTCGAAGACCCGGGCATGGATCCACTGCAGCCCTTACTGCTGCAAACGGAAACCCCGATACCCCAGAACCGCACCGGCTCAGAGATCTGACCCATGCCAGTCGCTCAAGGTCAGACAGGCTGAACGGGACACACACGAGCCTTCAACCACAGACTGAATTACCCGAGCCGCTCCTGAGGATTGACACTGTGGTGATATCGGGGTATCCGTTTCCCCAAGGGTCCCTGGGAAAAGCAGATCCCAGAAACTCACATTTCACATTGGAAGCGCCAGAGCTAATCCAGTAAAGTTACCCAGAGGAGGGTTTTCTCGCTCTTCCAGACCTCATGAGACTCAATGCAGGACTCGTTTACACATAAATTTATCTGAGATGTTTCTTCTAGAGACACAGGCCTAAAAATGAGTCAGTAGGTGTCATACATAAAAATGAATTCGAAAAGCAGCTCGGATCATATGATCTTGGGAGAATCTGAGCAATTATTATATTCTGAGCTCATCAGTATTTCATACATATCATTTACATATGGTATGTACATTTTCATATAAGCCAAATCGCATGATATTAATAATTTGTAACACATTTAGAAACACAAAAATCTATAAAAATAGAAATATATTTATAAAGTTATATTTTACTATTATATCAATCTTTTGAGCCGCATCCTTATAAGATATAAAACATAAAATGCTAATAAATGAACAGTTACAATAATTTTGACCTAAACACTCAGTATTTTACAGAAAAGTTATTTAATTTTAAATGTTAAACGTCCGATTTAATTTATATATATATATATATATATATCATATTTTATATACCATAAATTACAAAACATAATTAAAACTATAATATCAACTTTTACATAAAGTTATATGAGTTGCATTATTTGTACTTATTACAATATACCATTTTAATTCTACCTACAACATACTTATTAACTTAAATTAATATAATATTTTATAAAACTTATTTAATATTTGAATATTATTATTATTTTTTATTTTTTTAAGCTTATTATGACACCATTAAGAAAACAGAACAGAATTACAACTACAATACATTAAATTATAATATCAAATTAGGTTAATGTGTGTAAAATACAGAAACTCCTGAAATACTGGGGACTTTAAACTCTAAAAACTCTCAATTTGCTATCATCATTTCTGTCGAGAAGCACCTAGCAAAGGTGAAATTAAAGATTTAATCTACAATTCTTCTTTGCTATGAGTGAAGCTTGTACACTGATGTTCACAGGTGCAGAACTTTCAACTTTAACCATGGTAGATTTGGACAAATGCCTCTCAACCCCTCGCGCTCTTCAGACAAATGTAACGCTTAAACTTAAACGCTTAATTTCCGCCTCTGTTGACTGCGATCAGCGGCCATTAATCAGCATGGCATTGGGAATGCGGCGCTTGAGCGTGTGCTAACAGCCAGATGCTGGCAGCTGTCGGCTCAATCCATCAGCTGTGATTGGAGAACGAAAAGGTTCAGGAGTTTTGAGTCGTGCCCACGTTGAGAGAGTAATCACCCGCTGAGGTGTGCGTTGAGGTGTTTTACAGAGACACCAACCCTCTGCTTTGCATTCTGGGTATTATTCAAAAATGCCTTGCCTTCAGATGACCGATTATGGAGGCCAAGCTCCTCCCCCTTCTACAAAGGCGGAGATTAGAGTGAGTTAATGAATGTGGTTCTGAGTGAGGTTTAATGATAGCAGAAACAAATACTAATTACAAACAAATTAACACAGAGAATCCAGAAAAAACTTCGGTATGTTATACATAATGAATAGTGGAAGCACCCATTGGCTGAGATTCAAGTGGCCTTGATGACATCATCCAAAATAAAAACAAAACAAAACAAAAACAGGGAAAGTCATTTGCTAGTTTAATACCTGCAATTCCTGTGAAATTAGGGCTGCACAATTACTTGAAATGAAATCACAAAGGTGATAAATCGCGATTAGGCAGAAGCTGTGCTTTTCATGCGTGTCTTTCAGTGGAGCACAGTTGTGTGATCAGCAGTAAATCTCCATCCGAAGGCCAGAGGGCGCTCTCACACTGAAACTCTATACGCCTCGCAGAAGAAACCCCTGCAGCTGAATAAACAGAAGATTCAACTGCTTTCATTTAATCAATGTGACTAATAAACAAACGTCTACGACAATATATGGTTCATCTGAGTTTGTCTTAGAATTTTTATTATGATAAAGTATATAATAATGCAGTGCTAATCGACATAACCCTCATCACTGCTTAGAGTATTATGAAATATGTCGCATGCCTTATTCTGTGTAAGAAGCCACATCATCTCACATAAGGATTCATTTAATACACTCTGCATTATGAAGTGAGTTTGGAAAAAAAACATGTTAATAAATGTGGTCTTTTCATGTTCATCGTCAGATGGAGCAGCATTTACTACACAGAGCCGTAGTTCACTGACAAGTTACACAAACAGCTTTCAGAATCGCAGAATGATTTCTTCGATTTTATAATTGTGCGATTAAATCGTCTGCGATTATGAAAGTGATTTGGCATAACTTTTCAGTGAACTACGGCTCTGTGTAGTAAATGCTGCTCCATCTGATGGGGATTTACTACTAATCACAGAACCGGCTTTACTGACAATATACGCATGACAACTGCATTCGATTACTCGTCCAGCCCAATGTGAAATCAATATTGACCATTCTCCACTTCTGTAAATTACAATCAGAATAACAATTACTGTGAAATATACAGTACAGAAGTTGAACAAGTTGTAAATGACATTTCTTGTTGATTACATTTTTCAGGGAAACGGTCAATTAATTTATAAAGTCAGTCACTTGGGAAAACAGAATCTGCTAAATGATTGCTCACTTCCTTAAAAGAGCTGCGTTAGCAATTAAGAAGCTAAATTTGCATGGCACTTAAATTATCCAATCATATTTCATCTTCTACTGAAATGGATTCTGATTGCCTTATACTGTTTTGATTTCATTAGCAGCAGCAATGAGAAAGCCAGAAGTGTGCTTCCAACGCCATTAAGATAAAAATGCTGGACTTTAAAATTGAGCACCATAAATAAAAATTAAAAAAATGGCCAATGTGAACAATATTTGAAATGAATGTGATGATAATGATTATGTGAGTTCTAGAGAACATGAAACATCTGTCTACAGCATTTACACTAGTTTCACTGGTTTGAAGCTAGCTATTGATTGTATGTAGATTCGAAGAGATATTAGTTTTCCATGATTTTTAATTAATTTATATTTATTTTTATTTTGGAAGGAACTTAATACTTCTATTCAAAGTAGTATGGTTTCCACAAAAATATGAAGCAGCACAACACTGATGATAATCAGAAATGTTTCTCGAGCAACAAATCAGCATATCAGAATGATTTCTGAAGAATCATGTGACACTGAAGAATGGAGTAATGAGGATAAATTCAGCTTTGCATCCCAGGAATAAATTACTTTTTAACATACATAAAGCCAACATTAATAAAGCCAATCTCTCCCGTGAACTGCCAAAATGCAGACAGCATGTTACCTGTCCCACCAGAGACAGTAATATATTGGATCACTGCTACACAACAATAAAGGATGCATATCACTCTGTTCCAGGAGCAGCTTTGGGACGTTCTGATCACCTTCTGGTTCATCTTATACCGACCTACAGGCAGAAACTAAAATCAGCTAAACCTGTATTAAGGACTGTAAAAAGATGGACTAATGAAGCAGAGCAGGATTTACAATCTTGTTTTGACCTCACTGATTGGAGTGTTTTTGAAGCTGCTGCCACTGATCTGGATGAACTCACAGAGACCGTAACATCATATATCAGTTTCTGTGAGGATATGTGTATTCCTACCAAGACTCAACTAAATTACAACAATGACAAACCGTGGTTCACTGCAAAACTCAGACAGCTCCGTCAGGCCAAAGAAGATGCTTACAGGAAGGGGGACAATGTCTTGTATAAACAGGCTAAATACACACTGGAAAAGGAGATCAGAGTGGCAAAGAGGAATTATTCTGAAAAAATAAGGACTCAGTTCACTTTGAATGACTCTGCATCAGTGTGGAAAAGCCTAAAGAAGATCTCCAATTACAAGACACCACCCCCCAGCACTGTGGAGAATCAACAACTGGCAGACGATCTGAACGAGTTTTACTGCAGGTTTGAAAGAACACCCATCACCTGCCCTGAACACCTCTCCACACAACCGTTCACACCAATAACAACTCCTGCAACCAACCCTGAATGCCTCTCCACACAACCGTTCACACCATTAACAGCTCCTGCAACCAGCCCTGAACACCTCTCCAATCAAGCGCTCTCACCATTCACACCTCCTGCATCCCCCCTCTCCCCCACACCTGCAATACAGATCAGCGAAGATGCGGTGCGCCAGGTCTTCAGGAAGCAGAAAAGGAAAAAAGCACCAGGCCCAGATTGTGTTACACCAGCCTGTCTGAAATCCTGTGCTGACCAGCTGGCCCCCATCTTCACAAAGATCTTCAACAGATCGCTGGAGCTGTGCGAAGTCCCTTCATGCTTCAAACGCTCCACCATCATCCCCATCCCAAAGAAACCCAAAATTACAGGACTAAATGACTACAGGCCTGTGGCTTTAACATCCGTAGTCATGAAGTCATTTGAAAAACTGGTGCTGGCCCACCTGAAGGACATCACTGGACCCTTGCTGGATCCTCTTCAGTTTGCCTACAGAGCAAACAGGTCTGTGGACGATGCAGTAAACATTGGACTGCATTATGTTCTGCAACACCTAGACAAACCGGGGACCTATGTGAGGATCCTGTTTGTGGACTTCAGCTCGGCCTTTAACACGATCATCCCAAACCTCCTCCTGCCCAAACTAACTCAGCTCTCCGTGCCCACCTCCGTCTGTCAGTGGATCAACAGCTTCCTGACAGACCGGCAGCAGCTAGTGAGGCTGGGAAAATACACATCCAACACCCGTACAATCAGCACCGGAGCTCCCCAGGGTTGTGTTCTCTCCCCACTGCTCTTCTCCCTGTACACTAATGATTGCACATATACTGACCCCTCTGTCAAGCTCCTGAAGTTTGCAGATGACACCACACTCATCGGCCTCATTCAGGACGGTGACGAGTCTGCTTACAGACAGGAGGTTAAAGAGCTGGCTGTCTGGTGCACTCTCAACAACCTGGAGCTTAACACGCTCAAAACAGTGGAGATGACTGTGGACTTCAGGAGAAACCCCCCTGCACTCCCCCCACTCACCATCATGAACAGCACTGTGACTGCAGTGGAGTCATTCAGGTTCCTGGGCACCACTATCTCTCAGGACCTGAAGTGGGACATTCACATTGACTCCAAATTCCTCGTATGTGTAAACATACCTGGCAATAAAGCTCATTCTGATTCTGATTCTGATTCTGTTTCTGATTCTGATACATTCAAACAGAAAAAATAGTTATTTGAAATTGTATATATTGTAATATTTAATATGTAATATTTCACAATATTACTGTATTTTAGATCTAATAAATGCAGAAGAGACTTTGGTTAGCTTTGCACTTACATTTTCTTTATTCTATAGGATAGAATAGAACAGCAGAACTAGCTGAGCTGTTTGCATTGGTGTGTGTAGACACGTGGTGCGCCGGCTGCTTGTTAGCGGTCCCCTCCGTCTGTGGCTGGTCATGAGGTCGGTGTGTAGTGGGTCACAGTGAACATGATCCAGTGCACAGCGTGACCAGAGAGCCCTGATGAACACTGCTGCCGCTCATGTTTATCAGATCGTGCCAGGCATACAAACATCTCTCTCCAACACTGGAGACACACAACGGCTTCCCCTGATACTCACACATGAACAACAGCTGACCACGAGTCAACCAGGTCACACCAACACCACTGTGATAAATATTTATACACTACTGTAACCTGGGGGCCGGCAAGTTTATATTCTCCTATAATTTTGAATAATAACATACATCTCAACTGTCAAACAATAAAACACATTGACACTAACTCCATATAAAACATGCACATAGCTATTAATCAGAAATTGCATATGATATGTCATAGCCTACACACTGAATATGCAGTAAGGCAGGACACCAGTATTGAGACGTACCACTACATTATGAACATGATGCCTTCATGACAAACACCCACAAACAAACAAACTACTAAAATGACAAAATTACTGAAACTAAAATATATATATAAAAAAACTATTCCAACCATCAACAAAACTAATATATGAGAGAAATAACACTTCATCCAGACTCCTTCAACATGCACTAACTGTATTGTCGCCTACTGTACATTAATGTGCAAATTAGGATCCAAACTCACTCGTTTTGAAGACTAAAGTTACACTGGACTGCAGCATAACACTTAAGAGCCCCTCATGAACTACTGTGCGCTTTCAGGCATTTACAGAAAGAGTTGAGTCAAATATAATTATGTAACTAAATGAACAGCTCCACCTTTGCTCGGGAACAGATTTGCTCTCATGTAGGGTCACAGTCCTGTTCCTCAAACAGCACATGCACTTACCGCTGAAGCGTCTCATTAAGACTATGTGAACGCATGAGAGGCCAGGAGCACAGAGCCAGACAGGAAGTCCGTCCGTCACATTTAGAGCACTTACATCCAATAACCGCTCCATCACTGGGAACATGATCCCGTGATGAATGTACTTTCATTCTGAAGCTGACCCCGGGTGACAGAAAGCTCCTCACACGTGCTACTCTATCCTCTCGCACTCAACCAAAGGGGTGGAGAAGACTAGTCCCTCTAGCTGATCAGCTAAACTAGTTTAATAACACCTCCAATGCTTTCAGACATAAATGTTTCAATTAGGAAACTCATATCTAGTGACGTGACTGCAGGCCTTAACAGCAAAACATCTCTCTTAAAAGGGTGAAACTCTTGCCTTTTTAAATGAAAGTTTGATGGGACATTATCTACTTTTAAGGTTCATTTGCAAATACTGAAAAAATCACACACACAAAAGAAACACCCTTTCAATCATGGGCAAAGTGAACACTGCAAACAAACAAAGGAATCAATTTCCCATTCTTAACTAATTCCCTTTTTCCCCAGTTAAAATATCTTAACTTTACTTGAGATGTAATGAGATTTGAAACTTGTTTTATGAGAATGCGTTTAATGCAATGCATTTAGACTTTTTTACTTTAAAACCCAAATAGTTTGAAGAATCAGCTGGACTTTGAGTATTTAAAACAGTCATGTGAATGAGTCGACCAAATAAATAAATAGAAATAATTTAATGTTTTTGCCATTTCTTTCTGTTTTAATATGTCTGATTAGTTTTCATATTTTTATTTATTTATTTATTTTTACATTTACTCATTACATTAAGCTAAGTGAAAATGAGAAATGTTGCTTGGGCAACTAACTGAAATAAATTCAGTTTAAGCTCCTAATTGAATTTCATTTCAGATAATGTTTATTTTACTTCAAGTAATAAGGTTTCATTTTCAGTCAATTATACTAACCCTGACTCCAACACACTGTGTAGCTAAAACAACGAAATTGAGTAAAACCATACAAATTAGAAAGAATTAATTGGTTTGAATTAGCTAGCAGCTGCACATACTGTACGCATTTTTCAAATAACACAACATGCAACATAAAATATATTCATCTATTAATCTCACATTCCTTTTTTTCTGTTAAGTGCAATGAACTGGTTTCATTTAGTGCAATTCACCAGTCCAGTGAGACTACAAATACTTGGTATTTTTATGAAAACAAGTTTTAATATCTCATGCATCTTCAAGCTAATTTAACTCGTCTCAAGATTTAAATATTTCTAATAAAGTTAAAGGTGGGAAAGAAGCATTAGAAACTGTTTTTAGTTCAAGAAACATTAGGAATGCACATCAGGGCTGAAGATGGACTCCTCAGACAGCAGTGATGTGACTGGGGTCTCCCTGCGCCCCTCAGCCTCAGAATGAGAACGTCTCAGTGCTGCAGTGGCTGTGAAAGCAGATTTATGAGGCCCTCTAATGGGCTCTACAGAAAAACCCCTCCGTCAGCACGGCTCTCCGTCCACTCCACCACTTCTCTTTTACACACACACACACGCACACATGCACACAGAGAGGTTAAAGACACACACATATATATAAATATATATATTTGTTATAAAAAAAGTGCATGCTTTTAATAAATAAATAACATAGAAAAGAAATTGAGGAGAACTATGAGACAAAAAGCTGATTCTTGGATGAGTCATACTGTACATAACCACTGTATAAACGTCACGTTTCCTCGGTATGTGTGTGTGAAGGCAGCTTCAGTGTAATGAATAAATGCTAGAGTTTCCTTATAAACACAGCAGTCAATACAACACAGGAATATAAATCAAGCTCTGCTGCCTGCTGACAGATATTCAACACCATCAATCCTCACACACACACACACACACACACTGCAAGTATGTGCTGCTGCTGTTGGTACTTAACATGTTCCCGCAGAAACACAGAAAGCAACATGTTCTTGCACTACAATAAGAGCTGCTTTCTGAAATCAAGTTTATGTGGCTAGAATCTCTCTTTATGAAATAAGAATGCAATGCAATTAACAGCAGGGATTTCAAACGAACTGCTGCTTTGATCCCAAATAGATTGAAAACAAATTTACTGCATTTTAAATAGATTTCTGTTCTGCCAGCTCACTGGCGTACATACTTGAGAAACACATGCAATTAATTGAGAACATTAACATGCACTTATATTCATATAAATGAATATAATGTTATAATTTACTGCTACAAATAAAGCAGTGTTTATTTTTGTATATCATTAATAAACTAAGTGTATATAAATCATTTAGCAGAATAGTTATAAATAACTATTTCATTAACTACTAAATATGATGACATCCCTAGTTAGCGCAATTAAAACACTTAATAAAACAAAATAAGCTTCTTTTTTTCTAGTATAGAAATGTCAAGGCAACAACAAACACCCTCAGAAACAGAAAGCGTGTTTGTGAGAAAAAGTGTGTGCGGAAAAAGGGAGTTTAATTGGGTTTTGAGGCCAAGTAATAACCACTTAAGTTTGCAAACAAGCTCCTGGTAGTTTGATAAATGTGCTTAATTTAAAAATAACCTTGTTAGTCCGATTAAAGCGAAGAAAAGCAGGGAGATTCTGAGCCTATTTACAGTTATTAAGCAGCCGATGAGGGCGACAAAATGAAGCCTGTCCAGATATTCACTTCAATTCATCAATTACTCAAATGCGCAGAAACCTTCGGAGGGATCTGGCACATTTCCCTGAGAGCCTGAACACACCGGAGGGCGGAGCGGGATATTAGCTGATCCGTCTTACAGAAAACCTAAGCACAGATTCATGCAAATGCAGCATGCGAGTGTTTGCTCTCCTCACTGACCTGTCCAGAGGGGAATATCCATGAACTGTGCGGCTTTATGAAGAAGGTCTCTGTGCTGCACACACACCGTTCCTGATACTGAAACAAACACACACACAACAGGGATAAATCATGAGCTTTAAACCACATGCACTTAATTATTATTTGCACTGCTGTTCAAAAATTGTTTTTAAGACTCTTCTGCTCATCAAGGCTGTGCAAAAACACAGTAAAAACAGCAAAAATGTGAAATAATATTATAAATCAAAATAACCACTTTCTATTTTCATATGTTGTAAAATGTGATTTATTCCTGTGATGTAAAGTTGAAATTTCCAGCATCATTACTCCAGTCTTCAGTGTCACATGATCCTTCAAATGCATCTCTACTGAAGCTATTTCAATGCCTGACCAACGCTAAACACACAAAAAACCTGTGTTTACATTATTATTATTTTTTCTCGTGTAGAATGTAATTGCGTTCATGTGCATTGTGAGTCAAGCGCCACTTTGCAATGCATTTCTGTGCACGAATGTTTGGTGTGACGGAGGCTGGCGTGAGGTCATTGTGCACGTCTCATGCTCTTAACCCCTTAATGTGAGTCATTAATCTGTGTATTGCTTATTTGAGCAGCTGTCACTGCACTCCTGAACACACAAAACACACCGAGGAAGAGGAGGAAGGGTACCGATCCGATGCTACTTCACAATCTGACATATTCTTTTAACATTCACTGCTAATGGAATATGTATGCATTTAACAACATTAAAAATGCCTGCAAACATCATCTTGTCAGGTGCAAATGCCATCTTCTTGAACAAAACTAGTCTATAATAACTATAAAACACACTTCCTCTAACTGATTAAAAATACATAATACAGAAATCATCACTTGACAATATGCCCCAGAAATGAGCTGCAGAAATGCTTCCAGCTACTTCAGAAAGTCAAACTGAGTAACTGTCTGCAGGTTATTTGAGGAGATCCACACACACACAGAAGATGCACTAGGTCAGAAGTTCATCACCTTCATTGCTCTCAGATTGAATGTTAATAACATTGTATATTCATAGAATTTCAATCATAGATGTTACGTTGCAGTAAACAGGAGCTCTCATGCAAGCAGAAGGAATTGTGGGAATGAGAAGGAAGTGCTCATAAAACAGACTAACATCAGAAACATCGGAAGATGCCAATAACCCACACCTGTCAATTCATTCTATTGGATTCTACAATAAAGAATTGTTTGGCTATGGGCTAATTTTTGTAGACATTTAAAGGCAACACAGCATGAGCATGATTATTAAATACTTCACATTTGAAGTGATAAATAAATAAAAAAAAGACAATGATGAATAAGTACTTATACAATTGAAATAAATGAAAACTGAAAATGAAATAAAAATATAAAGAAAATTAAAACAAACGGGTAAAGAGAAATAAACAAGATGTGATGCATACTTAATTCCAATTAATTAAAAGAAATAAATAAATAAATAAAACAACCATGAACGATCAAATAAAAATACAAAATAAAAAAATATATACAAATAAAAACAAAATAATGGAGTCTACGTGATCACAGTGCATGTGTGAATTACACAGCTGACGTGTGAATCTATGAAGCCCTGCAGGGCATTATTAAAAAGAGTTTCATCGATGAGAATCATATTACTGTGATAAAGGACAGATTCACGGCTGGACTGCATCGATTCTGTCTACGGCTGGGTCCAAACACACACACACACACACACACACACACACACACACACACACACACACACACACACACAGCATTAATGAATCAGCTGCTGCCAGGTCAGCATGTGTGTAAGACAATGACGACTCATACTGACACCAGAACAATCCTCTGTCTGATCCAAGACTGTCAATACAAAACTCTGGCATTACACACCAAACACAAGTATCACAGCATCAATGTTCAATAAGTGCTGGGTCTTCACAAATAAACCCCAAACTGTTAGAAAACCTCCAGACATTATCAAATATAACAGACTTGATCCAGATTTATAGAGGTGTTCTCTCTGTATGTCAGTACTGAAGCCATTCACATTCACTCCTGCAGTGAGTTGAGTTCATATTAACATGATTCTCACCTTAACAGAGACAGACTTCTGCCAAACAAAAATAAAATTAAAGAAATTTGTAAACACACCACCCAGCTACAGTTACTGTGGTAATCTGGTATAAAATATTTTGTTATTTATTTATTTATTGCCATAAGGCATCACAAAAAAAAATGCATACATGATAAAAATAATTAAATAAATACAATTAAATTAATGAATGTAATAATCTCACATACTGATTTTCTTAAATATTAAATTAAAATAAAAAAACTGATAAATCAATCAAATTGAATCAATATTTTTTGGAGAGAACTTGGAGAAAAATCTGACTGAAAATGTCAATGCCAAAATTGTGTAATAAAATACAATTATTATCTTAAACTGTCTTAAATATATGAACAAACTAATATAATATACAAAAATAAACACACATGCATACAAAACACATACAAAATGCAATTATTTGTTATTACTTATATTTCATTATCATTATTAATTATTCATTATTACTTATATTTCAATTTAAATATATTTAAGGTAAAAAAAATTATAATATGAAATGAATATGACATATGACATATGATAATATGATATATAAATATATAATATTAATATAAAATAAATTAAAATACATATGCATAATTACCTGAAAAGTGTCAATGCAAAAATGCATAAATGACTAAATAATATAATTATCATAGACATGTTAAGTTTAATGAATATATTAATTAGATTTTTTTTTTTCTGAATATGACCTGGATATGTTTGCGGCATCTTCCACGAGTTGTACCCATTTTTGTGGCATGTTATTATTGAGAGAAACAGATCTCTTAATGAAGGGTGTTTTCAGAGCTGTCCATTCTTTAATTAATTACAACTGCTCAGATATCAATTCAACACACACACAGACATAATCGAATTACTGCCGGTCTTTCTGGATTTCGGGACACACACACACACACACACACACACACATGGAAAGAGAGATGATGACAGTAAAATGAGTCCTAAAGCAGAGCGTGGTTTCTCTCTCACGCACGCACGCACGCACGCACGTGAGTGCAGCAGGGCTGTTCTCAGAAGTTTAGTAAAAAAGATTCGTGTTTTCCCTCAGGAGCCGCTTCCAAAAACAGCGTTTATGTCCTCATCAAACGGTCGTCCTGCGGGAGCCGTTGAGCTGCAGGTAACTGAATATAATAAAGAATATTCACGGTCCTCTGCAGCCACAGACTCACAAAACAAGCACTGTTTTACAGAGAAAGACGGAGGACTGCAGCGCCATCTACTGACAAAACCTGCTTCACATCCCTCACCCGCACGCACCGTAATTAACTCGCAAAAGCACTACATTGTTCTGAAACACTACCATAATAGAAGCACTATCTTATGTTAGATTGTGTCTGTCAGTCTTTTGTAAAGTCATCGTTTTCTCAAAGTGCATCCATTCAGCACCATTCAAAAGTCTGGGGTCTGTATACATTGATCGATTGATTGTAAGAAATTAATACTTTTATTTGACATGCATGATTTAAATTGCTAAAAAATGACAGAAAAGATATTTATGTCACAAAAGATTTCTATTTCATGTAAATGTTACTGTTTTGAACTTTCTATTTGAAGAATACTGAAAAAAAAAATAAGCAGAACAATTAAATAAATCAAATAAAACAAGGACGCACAATCATGATAAATGCATCTATTATTATTTAAACATACAAATTAAAACAAATGTAAATGACAATCATAAATTAAGAATTAAGAATTTTAAATAAAGCAAACATAAAAAATACAATTTAAATAAAAGCTTATAACTAAAAAAATACAACAAATAAATGAGCATTATGGTGATGGTGTTATAAAAGATTTCTAGTCAAAATAAAGGTGGTTTACACAGTTTCTGCAAAAAATAATATTAATAAAAAAAGCACTGATAAAAATCAGAAAGGTTTATTTAGCAACAAATCAGCGTCTTAGAATGATTTCTGAAGGATCATGTAACAATGAAGACTTGAGTAATGATGAAGAAAATTCAGCTTTGATCACAGAATTACAATTGAACATGCATCCAAACAGAAAATATTTAGGTGAAATTGTAATAATATTTCACAATATTACTGATTTTACTGTGTTAGTTCTCTGTTGTTCAGGCTGTGGTTGCTCAGTTTCTCCAGCAGATGGCTTCACAATGATACAGATCCAGCTTGTCCTGTTTCCCTACATGAGTGTGTCCTGAAATAACCCTAGAACTCATCCTACACCAGATATTGTGAGGACATGCCATGGTATTGAAAGATTAGCATATTCATATCAGCATATTCCAGCAGCATGAGGCCAGAGATGCTTTCAAACATCACAGTGGGGCTTTATGGGTGTTTCATCTCAGAACAATGTGTTATATTTGAGGACAACAACAAACAAACAGTAAAACAAGCTCAACGTCCACCAGCAGATGCTTGATAACAGGATGATATGACTGATCAACTCATGCTACACAAAATTTCTATAACATTAAATGGAGCTACAGTACATGACACCCCAAAAAAATAAAAAAATAAAAATAAAAACATTTTTACAGTGATCTATATGACATACTGTAATGTATAGAACATATCTTCCACCCCATAAAACTCATTAATATTTACGATTCTTGACAAGATTAGCTCATAAAACCGCCCACGTATTACAGTGTGAGCTACAGTAATACACACAGATCAGCCAATCACAACAGAGCTCATTTACATATTCAAAACAAACCATAGCATACGAGTCCTTTAGCTATATCTAAATCAGTGAAAACAAAAAGACAGAGAGCGTTGCTGATGCTCACGTGTACAAACTCACACGCAGCATCTTTCTCAGCCGCGAGAGTTAAAGGCCCGTTCACACCAAGAACGATAACTATAAAGATAACGATATTAGCCTCCACACCAGCGAACGATATCGTCCGTTTATTCTGAGCGCACGTGCGTCTGCCGCTTTAAATCCTCGAGCTCGTTATAGCAGGATTGATTCTGATTGGTTGGCAATGTTTTATCGTTCATCAGGGGGAAAAATCGTTCTGAAAGTGATTCCAACGATATCGTATGGAGGATTTATTGGGTCAGATTATAAACTAAAAGTCTAAAACTAAAAGCCTTAAACCAAATCTAAAAATCTAAATTTGAAACTTAAAGTCCAAGTCGAAAATTAATTTGATATCTAGGATTGGGCATTTGGTATTTAGGATAGGGCATTTTGTATTTATGTTTGGGCATTTGGTCATTTAGCCATTTAGGATTTAGGATTGGGCATTTGGGGATTTAGGATTGGGAATTTGGGTATTTAGGATTGGGCATTTAATCATTAAGCCATTGAGGATTGGGGATTTAGGATTGGGCATTTGAGGATTGAGGAGTGTATGCAAATTAGGAGGCGTGGCCCAAATACTGGAGGCTGGGTTTGAAATGGCTGGTGCGCAGAGTGAAGTGACATTCAGCTGAGGCACCTTATGGACAGCAGAGGGAGCTCCCAGTGCTAAGGAGCACACTGTAATGAAAGTAATGTAATTGTAATGTAATTCTGTTTCTGTAATGAAACAGAGCCAGTGAGCGGCTTGAGCGAGGACTGTGTGATAACTTCAACTTAATGACAGCTTTGTAACATTTGTGGCCTCAAACACAAAGTCACCACTGAAAGGAGTGCTATCGGTCTGACGACGAGAAAGCAGCAGACAGTGCAGCAGGTAAGATGCTAACATTAGCTACTAGTTATATAAGCTGATATTGCTAACATGCTTTAGTAGGGTATTATTATATTGGGACATGCTGTTTTGTTTTTTAAACTGCGGTTAACCCCTCTGACATTAATAGATACACTCCTTTCACATTGCCACTAGATGGTCTTGTTTCTGTTTTTTTTTTTTTTTTGTGAGAGAAAAGAAATTAGGCTTGTTCGACTTGAACTGGCGCTGCACACTGCAAGACTGATCGGTTTATTAAAATCAAAGTACTCATTAGCGATTCAAAAGCATAAGGAGCATCTACTCTCTTTGATGTCATATGTCGTGTGTGTATGTATATACTCAGACCGGCCCGTCTAGCACCAACAACCATGCCATGCTCAAAATTGCTTAAATCACCTTTCTTTCCCATTCTGACATTCAGTTTGGAGTTCAGGAGATTGTCTTGACCAGGACCACACCCCTAAATGCATTGAAGTAACTGCCATGTGATTAGTTGATTAGATAATTGCATTAATGAGAAATTGAACAGGTGTTCCTAATAATCCTTTCGGTGAGTGTATACATATACATATATACATACACACACGACATCAAAGAAAGTAAACACTCCTTATGCTTTTGAATCGCTCTCGCAGTACTTTGATGTCATAAACCGATCAGTCTTGCAGTGTGCAGCGCCGGTTCAAGTCAAACAAGCCTAATTTCTTTTCTCTCACAATCTTTATAAAATATATATAGGCTATATAGCAAAAAAAAAAAATATATATATATATAATATAATAATACCCTACTAAAGCATGTTAGCAATATCAGCTTATATAACTAGTAGCTAATGTTAGCATCTTACCTGCTGCACTGTCTGCTGCTTTCTCGTCGTCAGACCGATAGCACTCCTTTCAGTGGTGACTTTGTGTTTGAGGCCACAAATGTTACAAAGCTGTCATTAAGTTGAAGTTATCACACAGTCCTCGCTCAAGCCGCTCACTGGCTCTGTTTCATTACAGAAACAGAATTACATTACAATTACATTACTTTCATTACAGTGTGCTCCTTAGCACTGGGAGCTCCCTCTGCTGTCCATAAGGTGCCTCTGCGCACCAGCCATTTCAAACCCAGCCTCCAGTATTTGGGCCACGCCTCCTAATTTGCATACACTCCTCAATCCTCAAATGCCCAATCCTAAATCCCCAAATCCCCAATCCTAAATCTCCAAATGCCCAATCCTAAATCCTAAATGGCTAAATGACCAAATGCCCAACCCTAAATAGAAAATGGCCAATCCTAAATACAAAATGCCCTATCCTAAATACCAAATTAATTTTCGACTTGGACTTTAAGTTTCAAATTTAGATTTTTAGATTTGGTTTAAGGCTTTTAGTTTTAGACTTTTAGTTTATAATTTGACCCAATAAATCCTCCATAATATCGTTTCTCTGTGCCTTTATCGTTATAGTTGTGGTGTGGACTCTGCTATTCTTTAATATTGAGAACGATTTTTAGAAATATATCTTTATCGTTATCTTTATAGTTATCGTGGTTGGTGTGAACGGGCCTTAATTATTCATGTTTAATGAGAGCTTGTTCTATAAAAAGAAAGCGCTGTGTGTCTGCGTTTAATGACTGCTGTGAAAAATTAGAGCACTTGCATTCTGTGTTTGCCAATTCTGTCTGGTTATGTGACAATGAAACAAAAAAATCAAGACGTTTTAACTTCAAACTGTCACTTTCGACTAAAATAGGAGTTCATAATCCATAATAACGGAAATAATAATCTCCTGTTGTCTCACATCAAAATCCACCCACAGACTGGTTTGTGTTGGCTTGTAAACGCTGCTTAACTGTTGGACTGGAGTGGTGTGGATTAACTACTTGTGTAATATTTAATAATATATATAATAATGTCTAATCAGCTGTTTGGACTCTCTTCCTGATGGCACCCATTCACTGCAAAGGGTCCATTGCTGAACAAATGATTTGTTGTTTTTGTTTTATTGTTTTGGTTCAGAACCAAATCAGCGTCAAATATATTCTATCTTCTGAAATAAAGTTTCTACAATGAAAAAGCTCAACAAAATGTGCGTCATAACACAACAACATCCGATTAATCTAAACTCCACAAATAGAGTCCATTCATTCATCACTCAGTAAAAACAGTCATTTAAAAAGCAAGGACAAGCTCATGCTTTATAGTCTATAGATATGTCATAATTGAATTAAATGGCATTCAGACAGTGTCCAATACTTTTTGAAGCAATTGCACAGAAATGCTCCTCATTTTAATCCTTATTTGTTAGCAGACACACAGATGTAGAGTATATCATGTTGAGAAGTAACTTCTGTCAGATAATGAGTGGGTTTCAAATACTTAGCAAGATAAGTTTGCCTGATGTTTTACAAAACACCTCCGTGAATGTGCCTTCACTTTAATTAGAGAACAAAATGAAATTAAACTGCTACTCTATCCCGGTTGACAGTTACACAACATTCTGGGTTCAACACAAGTTCAACTATCAACAGAATGTGTTTATGATGTACATATAGGGCCCTATCCATTTCATGTCTTCCCATATCAATATTATTTATTTCCAAATTCCACTTTACTTTCCCCTTTTTACGTTTTTGTTTGTTTGTTTGATTTTCTTAAAAATTCCATGTGTTCCATTTACATTTTCCTGGATTCTGTTTTAAAGTTCAAATAAAATTTAGAAGTCAAAAACCATTATGCAATTTTTTAGAGCCCTATAATGTTTAATTAAGCACTTTTTTTTGTTTTACCAAATTCTCTAGTTTATTTATTTATTTAAATTTTTCTGGATTGCATTTTAATGGTTCAATTAAACAGCAACTAGCCTTGATTAGATTACATGTACAGCATTTTTTATTTATTCAGATCAAAGAAAAAAACACCTGTAATGCACACATAGAAATTCATGCAGCAATTTAGACTCTTTACAAATCAAGTAGTAAATGGGTTTTTAATGAATTATTAATGTAAATGTACCACATTTATGCTTTTAAACGCTTCACAACATTGCCACATTATAAGTGCATCACTGCACATATGATAGCTATTTTTCCAAAATTGTGTGAACATAAATCTGCTCTTGAACCCTGAACATCCCCTGTCACTTAAGCTCCTCCCCTTAGACATTGTCATAGTGACGGGAGGTGGTTGGCATGGTGACAGCAATCGCAACAGTTATAAATATGTACAAGTATGTTTGCAGGAGTCATACGACCATCTGTGGGTTCTGACGGCAAACTCATTAATTATTCAGTAGAATAACGCCACATGATAAGCTTCTATATCTGATCTCATTAACAAACACAGACGTACATGGATACGGCTCATGTTTGTGTGTGTGGGCATTCACGGGTATATAAATGTGCAGGTGTGTGTGCGTGTGTGTATGTGCATGTGTATGTCATACACGTGTTATTGTGAGTGCGTATCCTTGTCAGATTCAGATTTGGATGTTGCAGCGCAATCGATGCGAGATGACCCCATGACCCGCGCAGGAAGGAAGCGGGCGATGCAATCTGCCACCCACGGCTCACACACACACACACACACACACACACGTCTCTCAGTCTCCCTCCAAACATCTCGCTAATGAGATGAATTAGTTGAATGCAACAGATGTGTGCAGTACAAACAAAAGCTCTCCATCTGTCAGTCATAATACACACACAAACACACATGATACACAACATGATTGATGGTCATTCCTGCTATGGAGTGAATGCTCATGTTTTCATCATATTTGGCTTTATATATTATATGTTGGGAAAAATATCAAAATATTTGATGCTTTTGAGATGCTCATTCTTGTCAGAGAGAGAGAGAGAGAGAGAGAGATTAAAAACTATATTTCTATGAAAGCATGTTAACATTTTTATTTATTTATTAACTATTTTAACGAATAAATAAATAAATTCAAATTGCAAAAAAAAGTCATATTTTCCATATATATATATATATATATATATATATATATATATATATATATATACTGTGAATAAACAAGTGTTTACTTATGTCTTAAATCATTAAAATAATTACATGATTTATATAAGTATTAGATTAATTATTAATTATGTATTTAAATAATAAATACATGTTCAGGTGCAATTAGCTGAGAGATGATTAGCTATAGTAGAACATTAGTAACAGAATTATGAAATGAAACTTAAATTGGTTTTTAGTGAAACTTTTCACTAATGAAAAACAAGAAAATCACACCTCGTTTTTGAACACAACCAGCTGCCAAACAAGTTAATTTTAGCGTCCAAACTGGATTCACAAAACAGGTGCAAACAAGGTTAATGTGTAAGCCGGTTTGATAGAAGGAACAGAGTGATACTGCTGAATGAAATGAGAACATGCCGATACTAAATCACTGTCTGTGTGTTCATGTCCCCACTGAGTCAGAGCATTTGACAACATTATACTGTCAATGAATAGAGGTCGACGGGGGGGCAGAAAGCTTTCAGAAAAACTCCTCAGATGCCCAGCAGGAGATAAACACACTCATATACACACGCTCATAGAGTGACTGAGACCCAACACACAGTCAGACGAGTCCGTGAACAGCAGGTCTTCATTACTGCAGCGTGAAAACAGCAATGAGAGTGCATCACGAAGAAAAGAGAAAAATCTCGGGTGGGAGAGAGACTTTTGTCATCCTTTACTCATCCCTCATGTCGTTTCAGAACTGTATGACTTTCCATGCAATAACAATGGTGAATGGAGCTTTAAAAAGGATGGGGAAGCCTCATAAAAGTATCGTAGCAAAAAGTTTATATGACTTGTGACCCTTTTGTGTTTTCACATATACACTGAAAAATACAATGCGTTTTAAGTGTCAGCATTTAAATGTATGCTTCAGAAACACTTTCATTTACAGTATATTATGTATGGACTTAGAAGAGAAAACAAAGCACATAAACACCTTTAACATTATGCAGGATGTTTTCTTGGATGTGATCTGTTCTGATGTACAGAAATGTTAATGTAAAGGCTCAAACCCAGTCAAGAACACGGAATGATACAAGAAAATAAAAAAGAGATGAAATGCAGGCTGTACAGATGGAGGAGCTGACGGGAGGAGTGATCTGGCCAGCCTTTAGTATTTATAAATAAATCCCTCAAATTCCCACCAACACGTCTGATCACGACCAAATCTGACTGTCAACACCTCTCCATGTTGTCTGTTACACACACATATGGCCTGACAATCTGCCACTGCAAACATGAGCGTGTGTTTCTGCATGTCTCGGACTACTGTCAACTTCCAGTCTGTAAACACAGCCAACACACCATGACAGAGAGAGAGAGAGAGAGAGAGAGAGAGACAGTTAGACAGGACAATAACATAACAGACAAATAAATTTAGATCGATAAATAGACAGACAGGTAGACAGAAAGACTAAACAAACAGATCAATAGAACAGCAAACCGTTAGATAAAACTACAGACTGATATAAATACAGACTGAAGTATACACATAATAACATACCGATAAAACTACAGACCAAAGTACAGATCAAAACAGAATGAATGACATACAAAATAAGACACAGATACACCGTACTACAGGGTGAACAAGAGATAGAATGTCAGACCGATAGAACTACAGACCGTACAATAGAAAAAAATGTCCAAAGGACAGATCTATAGATAGATAAAATTACAACCCCAAAAAAGTATAAAACAGACTAAAGGCCAGATCTATAGAATGACAGACTGAAAGGTAGACCAGACAACAGATAGAAAAACAGACCGACAGAACCTCACACTAAACAATAGCCATAATAACAGACTCATAGAATTAGACGGAACAATAGATAGAATAACAGAACAACAGAACTACAGACTGAATAACAGACAATAACAGACCAATAGAACTACAGACTAGGGCTGTCACTTTTGTGAAAAAATCATTTTCGATTTTTAAAACATAAGTGTTCATTGAATCGATTGTAAAATTTTCCATGTCTAAAAAAAGATGTTTCCTTTTTCAACGTCAAATAACGGACGAATGTAAAGAGAGCGCTGGAAATGCACAAGTCAGCAATATTTCTTATTTATTGGCATGAAGTTTCATGCAGAATAACAAACAACAACAGGAGTGCAACATTCTCGAAAAAATATATATGCAGAGGGGACGGCTGCCATAACAAAAGAAAAACATCACTGCAGGCTTCAATCCGGCTGCATTTATGCATTACAAATTTATTGGACAGGAAAAAAAGTCGATCAACATTTTCGGGGTCCAGAGCAGAGCGTTTTTTATTCACTATATGTCCAGCTGTTGAGAAGACGTGCTCCAATCGCACTGATGTCCATTGGTATTGGTATTACTGCCAATTTTCTACCACAAAAGCCGGTCGCTGTCAGCTTGCAATGGTCCTTTTCATAACTCAGAATCTCCTGTAACTAGATGTGCGAATGAGGCGAATTCGCGTCTACTGCACCGCGAGACCTCCAGACGCGCGTAAACGCGTCTTTACATTGACTTAACATTGAAATAATTCGCGCCAAAACGCTCTATTCGCGTTTGGGGTGAACGCAGCATAAAAGGTCGCTTTCGACGTCACTGGGTCTTATAGGCGTGTAAAATTGCTGGTATTTTCTGTCTAGCTTTCGCTACGCATACTGCACTTTCGGAATTCTTTATTTTCTTTTTCTGCTTGTTTGTGAGTTTTGTTACATCTATATTTTTTAATTGTTTAATTCTTTTAAAATTAATAGTGTACATATTTGGTTAAAATCGATTCCCTATTTTGATTTTCGAAACTTTTTTGGTTGGTCCGATCGATTGTGCAATCGATTTTCGAACTAAAAGTGACATCCCTACTACAGACCAAATAATAAATAGAACAGACTGACAGAACTACAGACCAAACAATGGATAGAATAAGAGACTGGTAGAACTACAGACTAAACAATAGACACAATAACAGACCCATAGAATTACAGACAGTACAATAGATAAACAGAACGACAGAACTACAGACTGAACAACATACAATAACAGACAGATTGAACTACAGACAGAACAATAGATAGAATAAGAGACCGTAGAACTACAGACCAAACAATAGATAGAATAACAGACCAATAGAACTACAGACCAAAAATAGATAGAACAGACTGATAGACCTACAGACCAAACAATAGATAGAATAAGAGACCGTAGAACTACAGACCAAACAATAGATAGAACAGACTGATAGACCTACAGACCAAACAATAGATAGAATAAGAGACCGTAGAACTACAGACCAAAAATAGATAGAACAGACTGATAGACCTACAGACCAAACAATAGATAGAATAAGAGACCGTAGAACTACAGACCAAACAATAGATAGAATAACAGACCAATAGAACTACAGACCAAAAATAGATAGAACAGACTGATAGACCTACAGACCAAACAAAAGATAGAACAGACTGAATGACAGACTCACAGAAAGTCAGACTGAACAAACATACCAATCAACAAACTGATAGAACAACTGACTGAATGATAGACAGGACTGCCTGAATAACAGACTGAACAACAAATAGCCTGAATGACAGAGTGAACAAACAAGCTGACAGAATGACACAGTGAATGACAGAACAACATAATTACAGACTAGGTTTGGGTGATGTCTACAAAATTGGCATCGGACGATGTCTATAGTGAAATTTTGCGATGGATGATGAGATCCAGGGGTCGGGGGGGATGGTTAGGGGGTGTGCCCAAAGCGTTAATCCGTATTCAGAAACAGATTGCTAAAGGTTTCCTGTTACTTTACAGTACATAAAATTTCACTTAACACCTAAACAGAAAAAGGAGCAATGACTGAGGATGGCAAATGATTTGCAGAACTATATATAATTTAAGTTATCGTCCTTAATGTGCACAGGCCTTTAGTCCTTTCAAAAGTATATTTCGTACACAGCTAAAGAATTAACTAATCAACAAGCATTTGTCATTTTTGACCAATTAAAATCCCACAAAAATGCCACTATATGATATCCTACAATCCTTTGCAGCGGGATTGTTTTTCCAGTAAACATAGAAATGAGCAGTCAGGGGTTTTTACTGCCCTTGTCTTCTTTCTCTGCCATGACCTCTAAAATATGGACGTCCGAGATCATATCACGAAAGCAATACCTGTGCCAGCAGCCTTCACACAAATTGATTCCGGCCGCCAGACGTCCAGTGTGCTTCCTGCACACTTCCTTGTCAGCACTGTATGCAGACACACAAATATGATCTTTATCTTTATGAGCTTTCCTTGGGCACATGCCATTTGGCACCTACATGTGATTAACGGCCCATTGGAGTCACTCAGTGAGTGTGTTAACATGCTAGCCAGTAGCAGTAACTCTAAGATGCATGTGTTTTTGGTAGATTATTCATGCACAATCAGCAGGTTTCAGCTGAAAGGTTTTAAAATTATCTGTTGCAATCAAGGTTGTATAATTTATAAACTGAAAAACTACTTCCTTGACGTGATTTATATGTACACTTCACTGACATTACTTCTGCTCTTGTGAATTAGTCATTCACACATTTAGAATAATATGCAATAAATAAGAACCATTATGCATATATGCATTTGGAACAATCATGCATGCATTTCGACTAATTTGAGCCATCATGTATCCATGCACTGGGACCAGTATTACCAATCTTACATGCATGCACACATATGAATTTTCATGCATCCACACATTCAGACTAATATAAACAGTCATTCATAAATAAATAAGAACCAATATTACCTATTATCTATGCATGCATTTTTACTAATGTGAACTATCATGCATGCATGCTTTTGGACTAATGAACAGCCGTGCATTCATGGATTCAGACTAAAATAAACAGAAAGACATCCATGCATTTGGACTTGTAATACCCATGCATGCAAGCTATTTGGACTAATATGTGCTGCAAAAGATTGTGACAGATCTCTTACAACTAATTTAGATGTAGAAAATCGCAAAAAGTGAGGTAAAAGCTAACTACGTTGTTTTTAAGTGCTTTTTCTGAACTACATGACATTCAAAAACAATTTTGCATTTGTAATGTGCCATATTTCCAAATTAAACAAGTTATTCATTATGAAGTCAAAATACTATTTTGTAATAACATGAACTGATGAATCACTCACATTAAGACCAGGAGTATGTTTTAAGTTAATTAATACACTCATAAAGCCTGGTTTGTAATGAAAGTGCTTGAACATGTTGTGTGGTACAACCCAGCCTTACAATTTTAATTAAACACTCAAAAGTATGCACTTCCATCACCACTGAAGCACATACTTTCACTGTGTAGCAGAAGTATGTGTTTTGGGATGCAGCCATGTTTGGATTGCCTTGAACTCAGTCCTCATAGCGCGCCTCTCACTCACTGTTTCCTCAGACACCAATGTTTGATTTAGAGCTAAACAACCATCCAGATCTCCTAAGACAGTGACAGGACCACACACACGTCTGAGACAAGAACAGCCTGTACACTTCCCTCCCTAAAAACTGACAC